>NC_041017.1:27878280-28178280 GCF_004193775.1 Glycine soja | reverse complement strand
GAGTGAGCAGTGTTTGTAAAGAAGAAAGACTGAGAGTGGGAGGAATGACTCTCTTGTGGAGGAATTGAAATTCTTTAATTTTTAAGAGAATTTGAAATTATTCATTTTTTGTTGATTAAAATTTCTTGTTAAAATGTCATATATTCAATTTCCCTTTAAATTATTATCCAAACACTAAATTTAAAATGATAGATATTCAATAAAACTACGTACTCCATTGTCCAGAGGCACTTCGCTATGCGAAGGTATGATAGATATTCAATGTCTCATTTAAAATATATTATTTTATTAAAAGTACCCATCCAAACATAATGTAAGACTTTTATGTTTGAAACAGAGAAGGGTATGAATACGAGTTTATTGGGAGGATTGTTGAGTTGGTCTCCATCAAGATTAATCATGCTCCTTTGCCTGTTGCGGATTACCCGGTTGGACTAGAGTCAAGATTACTAGAAGTAACAAAGCTTTTGGATGTTGAATCTGATGATGGTGTCTACATGATAGGGATCCATGGAATTGGCGGGATTGGAAAAACAACACTTGCTATAGCCGTTTACAATTTGATTGCTTGTCATTTTGATGGTTCATGTTTTCTTAAAGATTTGAGAGAAAAATCAAACAAACAGTAAGATTTGAGAGAAAAATCAAACAAACAGGAGTTACAATACCTCTAGATCATCCTTTCTTTGGGAAATACTTGGAGAGAAGGAAATCAACCTAGCAAGTGTTGAACAAGGAGCTTCAATTATACAACATAGGCTTCAGCGGAAGAAGGTTCTCTTGATTCTAGATGATGTTGACAAGCATGAACAATTACAGGCTATTGTTGGACGACCTTGTTGGTTTGGTCCAGGCAGTAGAGTCATCATCACCACTCGGGACAAACAACTGCTAGCATCTCATGGGGTTAAAAGAACATATGAAGTGAAACTATTGAATGAGAACAATGCTCTTCAATTGCTTACATGGAAATCTTTTAAAACAGAAAAGGTTGATCCAAGTTATAAGGAGGTCTTGAATGATGTAGTAATTTATGCTTCTGGCCTTCCATTAGCCTTGGAAGTGATAGGTTCCAACTTGTTTGGGAAAAGCATAGAAGAATGGAAATCTGCTATCAAACAATATAAAAGAATTCCTAGCATTCAAATCCTAGAGATACTTAAAGTAAGCTTTGATGCTTTGGAGGAAGAACAAAAGAATGTTTTCCTTGACATTGCCTGTTGCTTCAATAGATATGCTTTGACAGAGGTTATAGATATACTTCGCACTCATTATGGTGATTGCATGAAATATCATATTGGAGTGTTGGTTGAAAAATCTCTTATAAAAAAGTTTAGTTGGTATGGCAGATTACCTAGAGTTACAATGCATGACTTGATTGAGGACATGGGTAAAGAAATTGTCAGGCAAGAATCACCGAAAGAGCCAGAGAAGCGCAGTAGACTGTGGTTACTGGAAGATATAATTCAAGTTTTGGAAGACAACAAGGTGAGTGGCACTAATGAATGATTTGATTTCATATCTTGGTTTATGTTTCCTGACTATCATATGTTCAAATCATATTTGTTGTTTTTCTTCATAATATGTAAATTTCTGTAAATATGCGTTCACTTGCATTGTGGTTGTGGTTGATTCGTGGCTTTTGGATTAACAGGGAACTAGTCAAATTGAAATCATATGTCTAGACTTCCCCAGCTTTGGCAAAGAAGAAATAGTAGAATTAAATACAAAGGCTTTCAAGAAGATGAAAAACCTCAAAACGCTTATTATTAGAAATGGTAATGGCTAAAACAGGAAGAGGGTGAAGAAAAAACGGGGTCAACAGTATCTTCAAAGGTAGAAAGGCTTACTGTCTCAAGTTGCAACCTCTGTGATGAATTTTTTTCAATAGATTTTACTTGGTTTGCACATATGAAGAAATTATGTCTATCCGAGAATAATTTCACAATCCTTCCTGAATGCATCAAAGAATGTCAATTTTTAAGGATACTTGATGTATGTTACTGCAAGCATCTTCGGGAATTTAGAGGGATTCCACCAAACTTAAAGCATTTCTTTGCAATAAACTGTAAATCATTGACTTCCTCAAGTATAAGCAAGTTCCTAAATCAGGTTTTATCTTGTTTGAAATGTATTTTATTTGATAATATATAGTGTACTTAACTTTGGTAAACTCATGAATTCTTTATGGCTAACAGGAACTGCATGAAGCTGGAAACACTGTGTTTTGTTTGCCAAGAGATAGGATTCCTGAGTGGTTCGATCAGCAAAGCAGGGGACCTTCAATTTCTTTCTGATTTCGTAATAAGTTCCCTGACATGGTTCTTTGTCTTATTGTTGCACCTATTCAAGACAAATTTTTTCGTCCCATGGTGTTCATCAATGGCAACCAATGTTCCCCTTATAGTTGCCATTTCCGGACAGGAATGCACCATGCATATCTTTGTGATCTACAAGAGATAAAATCCAGAAATAGTCCGTATGAGATGCCTTTCGAAAATGGATGGAACCATGTGAATGTTACATGTCCACGTTGTATAGATACCTATATCCACCCTGTTAAAATGGGAATCCATATATTTAAACAGGAATATGCCATGGAGGATGTTCGATTTACTGATCCTTTTATAGCAAGAGAAAATCAGACGATGATCTAGAAAGTTTGGAATCTCAAACCACCAGTTGCTAAAAGAGGGCAGGTTTGTGGATATGGAACTTTCATAGACAGTATTTGTGCAACAGCAACAATGTATAGTTTTATGATCACATCCACTGTGCTGGGCAGTGGAAATTGTATGATACTGTGAAGTTGGATTAAATTTAATGGATTCGAAGTATAGAAGGGGCACAATTATTGTCAAAGGTAAATTAATGTTAGAGAAACTGAATGAATGTCATTAACCGTGAATTACTAGTAGTAAGAAACTACTATCATAAATTTTGCTTTATGTAGTATGTTAGTAAATTATTATGATTTCATAATTTGAAAGTGTATCTAGCTTAATAATAATCCCAATAGGCTGTGAAATTGTTTGAAGAAGTAGGAAAACGGGTATTAGTAATGAAGGCAATTGTTTCGTCTAACTTCTCTTATAGTATGCCGAGATTCCGAATTTCAAAATTTGACAAGCTTGGGTTTTGATATTAACTAGTGATGTGGATAATGAATCTGTGACATTTATTTTTCCGTGTTATGATTAACTTTGTAATTCTATGTTGTGATGGACTTACTACCAACCTAGTAGGGTAAAAATATAGGTGAGTCCAATAATGGAGGCAATGACAGTATACAAATATTAAGGGTTAGAAGCCTAAGAAATAAACAAGGATACTATGAGAAATGCAGAGGAGAGAATGGCAATGACAGACCACACAATTTATGAATGAAATGCAGAGGAGAAAATGGCAAGAGATAGGGAAGGCAAGGATACTATGAGATCAAGCAAAAAACAGGTAGACAACCAAAGAAGGTACCCAATCCAGTGCTGATATCATATATGCACATAAGTGAAAAAACCAGAAACTGATTCACTGAAATTTAATAAACACAAGATCATTGATAAGAAAGATGCTGTTAAGATGAGATTATCTGATGATGATTATAACTTTGAAGAATTAGATAGTCGAGGTGAAACAATAAATGATGAGCAAAGTTAGCAATCTCCTCCAAGAGTCTTTGTCCTTCCTTTGTAAGCCATTTGATTTAAGGTTCAAAAATATTTTTAGTGCTTTTTGGTTGCCACCGTTTATTTTCCTTCCATCCTACAATAATTCAGTTTATAATAAATACTACGTTACTCTTGTTTCTTTTTCCTATTAATTAGTTACAGAACTCTTTGGCTGAACTTGAGAACACTGCTACGTTACATTACCCGCCTTGAACACTAGTGTCAATGAGCAAGCATTTCCCTTCTGTATTACTTACAAATATTCACACATCTTGAACTTGTGCACGTATTATAAATGTAACTCGTCTTGAATTCCAATTTCTGAGTTTGCTTTATGGATCAGTCAATCTGCTTACGAGAGTTGGGTTCAATTTGTTTGTTTGTTTGTTTTTTTAATAAAAAAAAGTGCATTTTTAATTAATTTTTTTTAAGATAAGTAAGTTCTCTAAAAGAATGCTGAAACACCTAAATAAGCAATTTTGGTACCTCCCTATAAAAGTAGAAAAGAATGAACTTTAACAAGTGCACATATGCCATTCATAAAGTTAAGGCTTCCCTAGTGAAACACAATCTTCCGAGCCTCAACAAAATAAAAAGGAGCTCTCATCAATATTAATATCATGTTTTCATAAATGAGGAAGGTAACCTCACCAAAGTATCTTTTGTGAGATCACTCAGTCCACCTCCCATAAAATTATTTCCACACTTAACAAGTCAATTAAAGAATCTGTACTTGGAGCAGGGACATTACATTATTGTCACTTGAACAAAAACACAGGGTGTAGCCATCACAAAAGATGAGATAGTAAGAGCACTCTCTTACTGTATTCATGGCAGATCATCAGAGACTTCGGATACACGCTGTAGAGGTGGAAGCACCACTGCCGCCAAAGATTACCAATGGTAGCTCTCAAGATCAGAAAAGGGTAGTTCAGGTGCATTACCATCCTGCATTACTACATGTTATGCTAGCAATACACTCAACACCCCCAAGAAGGCTGCATTTGCAAGCGCCATGTGTTGAACACTCAGCCCAATTATTTAATTGACAGCCTGAGGATAAGTGATTTGAGAGGAGGAATTCTATTAAACTTGGTTGCATCCTGGATTATATATGAAGAGTCCATCTAGCAAGTTACATTGACACTGACACTGCTAAAACTAAGGTAAAAAGATATGATGATTGAAGCAACAAATAAAAAAAGTTGTAGCCCATATGATTTGAACCTTCCACATAGCATACATTATCAGATCATCATTCCAATAAATATCATAGTGGCCAGATTATGAATTATGAAAAAGTTCAGAATATGCAAACCGAACACAGTGACACTCAAGTGAAGTAGCTCATTGATGACACAAACTTCTATGTATGGTAATATAACCATTAACAAGTTAACAATTTAATATTTCCATCTAGCATTGGAGTATAATACTTTAATAAATACTAATCAGAAAGAGAGAAACATCATCTAATACAAGGACCCTTGTACATAATCAGAAACATGCAGTTACTCTATTGACTACCGGGAATAATATTCATCTTTTACAAATTACTACCATTCACCTTTATTCAACAAAGCAGACACTCAACAGCCACCAAGCAGATTTGCTTATTTGTTTATGCAATAAATTTTTTATGACTAGATGTGGCAAACGAGATATATTGACAGCTGCGGATCATTTGATTGGAATGAAATTTGGAATGGGTATACTTGACGATATAAATCATTTGAAAAATAAACGTATTCGTTCGGTAGCAGATCTATTACAAGCACGTTTAATAGAAAATAGATTCTAGTACCTGATTTTGAATGCCTCAAAACTTGTTTTCATGCATGTATGTAGCTTAATCACCAGTTAAAGCCCTTGGTCTATGTTCGATAGTAGAAACGCGTCTGTGAAACAGCTCTAACAAATGCCATATTTGCCGTTAAAGTTGGGGCATGCCAATGGTCACCAGTGCCAAAGACAACCTTGTTTTTCAATGCCAGCTTCCTAGTTGATGGGAGGCCCATCAAGCGTTCTGAGGGAGTATCAGGAACAACCCTGTGATGATACTCCAGCTTGTCAGTGCAAAATGTTGCAAATAGTACTTTAGGCATTGTCAGCACAACAAAAAATAGCATCAACAAAGACACTTGATTCAAGAGTGAACTATAAAAATACAAGATTAGGTAAAAGAAATCATGAAATGCAACTGCATGAGTTTATTGAAACATTCTCCAATTAATTTCCTAAAACTGATTATTTAGCATAGTTAACAAACTAGCAATATCAAAATAATTTTCTTTTGTGATTTTTCTTTCGTTCTTTCTATTTTTTTGGCAGATAAACATAGATTTAACTCACCTGAGGCAATTTATTAACCTGTCAGCTCTCAGTTTCTCATTGGGCCCTCCACACATTGATACTAACTCCTTAAATTCCATAAGAACACTCTCACAAATTAGGCCAGTCTTCCCACGTAGGATCCTATCAAATTCCATATGGATTGGGTTTTGAATTTCAGACGTTATCTACGAAAAATAGAGGAAAGCTTTAATCAGTTTGGTTGATGCTGATAACAATCAGAATAATTTATGAAAACTACATAAAATTATTGTTGTTCTTGTTCATCAAATGTTTTACCACCAAATGAGTGTATGCATGCAAAAGGTTAGACACACAAAACAAGAGGCAAAAGTCCAAATAAGAGAACTTACTTACTTGACCAATCACAACATCGTAGTTTCCCTTAAACCGCTGCCTCATTCCACTCTCTGGAGTGGCCAAAAGTTTCTCTGTTCCACCATTACTAATTCCTGATACAAGAGCTATCAAAGCTGTTGTATCAAAATTCACCAGATCAGTCTCACCTAAAAGATTCCCAGGATTAGAAGATTCACAAGCTTTATTCTCCATTGAACTTAGTTTCATTCCCATAAGAATGGAACAGAAGATAACCCCCAAGTTTGTTCTGATATTCTCTTCTGTAGGCTGTGCTTGAGTTTCGGCCTCATCTACTGAATGCATGACATTCTAAACGGATGATCTTAGCAAGGGCCAAAATTTTAAAATCAAGGCCTAATTGCTGCTGCAATGTTCAAGGTTTTTGGGGTCTCTGATACACATCACAATCACAAGTGTGGCTACATCCGCCACATTTGTCCACTTTTCAATGCTAAGATTTTTTAAGACCGGAAACCTTGACCGCAATCTAAGTTCAAAATTGGAATTTGGATCGCCTCATGTTGTTAAGTAACATAATATGTTCACAGTTCACTTTAAAAGGAGAAAAACACAATTTTTATTAAATATAATTATCGGGTCCTATAATTAATCATGATAAGTTCATCCTCAATAAGAAAAAAAAACTGTCTTTCTGTCTCCAATATAACTATGATTATATCATGTTACTCAACATCATCAGAGGATCCAAATACATTAAGTAGGTCATAGTTAACCTTATCTGACAACTCAAAAGAGTGACACATAACAGGAATACCCACCAATCAAAAACATGATTATAAACACAAACATGTCACAAATTTGAACAAGAGTGACCTGAGGGGCACGGAAGAAGAAGAGGGGTAAGAGAGGAAAGCGAGCTCGGCACGTGCCAACTTGAGGAGGGTTCGCCTGCACGAGACAGTGATGTTGGTGGAACAAGGTAAACTGTTAATGGCATCAATGACGCACTTGCACCTCTGCTTCGCCAATTCCACTTGTGCAACCCTCTGTTCCTCCCCCATTCTGTTTTGCTTCCAAGGAATCGACTTTTGTTCTTTAATTGCAAACCTATTTCCTCCAATTTCCCATTTCTTATAGTGAAGAAAAATTGTAATGTTTGGAGATGGAACAGTATGATTAAGTAGGTATATCATTTCCACGGCTTCAAGATTTTCTTTCTGTATTTCACCAAGACGACTTGTCAAGCAATAGAAATAATATGGTGTGAATGGCATGAACTGGTCAAGCTAATAGCTATAGCTATGCACCCTTCTCTTTATAACTAGTTTGTCAAATCCTCCATCTTCTTCACATAACCTTATCCATCATTTGTTTATCGACTGTCATGGGACAACTGGTGGCATATTCTTCTCCTTTTAGCAACACATACACTTACGGTGTATTTTTTAGTTTTCCTGGTGAAGATACCCGTTTTGGTTTCACTCATCATCTCTATAGTGCTTTGAGTCGAAGGGGAATCTTTACCTTCTTTGATGATGATGCTCTCTGAAAAGGTGAAAAGATCACACTTCTCCATTATTATTTTCTGACTTAAATATGATCCTGGATATATATTCGTCGTTTTTGTTATTTGGTCTCTAATAAATTTTTACATCAATTTTTAATATTTGAAAAATTTTGTCTAAGATTTTTATCATCAGAATCTGTTATATGCTTAACCATTAACCAAACATCTAGGCATGTAAGGTGTAATATTTGTATAACTGTAATTTTGTTAAAAAAAATTTAAAAAGCATTAACGACGTCGTTTTGCGCAATAACTACAACCATCAACAGGTACAGAACTCCACCACCTTGCTCTTCAGGAACTCCTCCACTGCTTCTACCACTAGCCGTGTCAGGTTTATTGCCTCCTTCATCGCTGCCGCTATCTCCGCCCACAGCGATGCTGACTCCTTCTGCTTCAACACTACGAACTGCAGCGACACCACTACGTCCATTTTCCTCCATAGGGATTTGAGCGCGAGGCAGAGAGGTCGGGGTCCGGTGGGGCGTGGTGTGGAGGAGCTCTATGAGCACGACCTCCCTCTGCTTCTCAATGCGAGCGGCGGCAGAGGACTCACTCTTCGGGATGGAGGTCCTGCAGTCTCCTTCTATTTCAATCTCGGTTGTTCGATGGGACCAGAGTTTGGTGATTTGATCACCACTGTCCAGGTGTATGCAAGAGAAAGAAAAAGAAAGAGTGTGTGTGTGAGAGAGAGAAAATGTCACACGCCCATCTCCTTTCTCTTTCTCTTTCTGCTGGAAAATCATCCCAACCTAACTACCTCACCTCCACAACCACGGTTCTACCAAACATCCCAACCCAAACACCATTGTCGCCTCCTTGAACCACCACAAACTATTGCCATGCCACCTAATCGGCCCCATTGACATCGCAACCGCATCACCACTGTCACCAACCTCGACGCACTGCCACCAACCTTCAAAGGAGGAAATATATGAACAATTTTAGAGGGCACAACAGAAATGATGAAGAAGGAAATAGAATAACAAATTTGTTTTGCACTTTTGCGTTTAGGGGTTTGAGTATGGGTTTTTTGGGGGTTAGGGTTTTCGAGGGGAAGAGGGGAGAATGGGGACGGGGGAGGAATGTGGAGTTGGGGGCAATGGTGGAATGCGAAGTTGGGAGAGGGAGAAGAAGAAGAAGAAGCATAGTGGTCGAGTTAATGAGTGACCACTGGAAGTGAGAAATGAAATGAGAGAAGCTTGATTCTTTCGATTTGAAGTTAGCTTTTTTTTCTTTTAACCTAAATCCAAACGATGTGGTATTACTTTAAAAAAAAATAAATTCACATAAATACGTTGGAAATAACAGTCACACGAGTAATTAACAGATCTGACTAATGGTAGGAATCTCGAACATAACTTTTAAAACATTAGGAACCCAATTTGAAATAACTTTTAAAATATTAGAAACTTGATTTGAAGAAAATTTTTATTAGGGATCAGATGTAAAAACATATTTAAGCCTTATTTTCTCCAAAAATTATGCCTCCTCAACATATTGTTTGAATGAATTTGTCCAAATCCATGAGTGTTATACACAGCAGAAGATGGAGATTTTGGCAGTGCTTTATGATATAGATTCATCACACGTGCCTCATTGAAAATGGAGTTATGAAGAAGCATTTGCAATGCACACATGTGGAAGATTCAAAGATGATATTGAGAAGCTACAGAAATGGAGGTTGGCTTTGCGTCAGACAGCTGATTTCTCTGGTTGGCATTACAAACGAGGGTAATACACCTCTCCTTGTTGCTTTCAATTCCGTTTACTGTTTCATGCTTGTTTGACTTTTGTTTTCATTGAATATCAAGTATGAAAAGGTAATCAGCACTGAACGTTGATTAAGCAAATTTTTTGTATGTGCCTAGTCACTTTTGTGTGCCGACAAGTAAATGACACTAAATTAGTTGATATTTGTAAAGAAAAACTTGTACATGAATTTAATGCATTTAGTTTCGTTTTAATGTCAGAGAATATGAGCGTGAGATCATTAGAGAAATCACAGATAACATCTCCCATAAGCTTGATCTCTTGATTCTAGATGACGTTGACACACACGAGCAATTACAAGCAATTGCTGCAAGACCTGATTGGTTTGGTCCCGGTAGCAAAATCATCATCACAACTCGGGACAAACAATTGCTAACATCTCATGAAGTTAATAAAACTTATGAGGTGAAGAAATTGGATGTGGACGATGCTCTTCAGTTGCTTACATGGAAAGCTTTTAAGAAGGAAAAAGCTTATCCAACTTATGTGGAGGTCTTGCATGATGCAGTGACTTATGCTTTTGGTCTTCCATTGGCGTTGGAAGTAATAGGTTCCCACTTGAATGGAAAAAGTATAGAAGGATGGGAATCTGCCATCAAACAATATAAAAGAATTCCCAAGAAGAAAATTCTAGATATACTTAAAGTAAGCTTTGATGCTTTGGAAGAAGAAGAGAAATTTTTTTTTCTTGACATTACTTGTTGCTTCAAAGGATGGAGATTGACAGAGGTTGAACATATAATTCGTGATCGTTATGATGACGGCATGAAACATCATATTGGGGTGTTGGTTGAAAAATCTCTCATAGAGGTTAGTTGGTGGGATGGTGTAGTTAACATGCATGACTTGAGTCAGGACATGGCATGGGCGGTTTCAAGGCCCGGCTATCCTGGGCAATTGCCCAGGCTCTGGCCCAAATTCATTTGATAAAAAAAAAAAAACTGTTCAAGATCGCCGCATCCGTACGTATATATCTAAAACTAAAAGGACTGGACCCCAAATGCCATGCACAACAACACGTATTCACCAATGTGTCCACCTTGCCGCTCAAATCGCTCATAACCTCATCCCACGAGTCCAATGCGAACCAACCCTAAATAAATAACTAAAATAAGACCCGTATTCTTTTCAACCACCCCAATTTTGTTCAACAATTCAACACACGTCACTCTGCATGCCCATCCTGTGGCCAAATTTTCATGCAAGTTAACCAAAGTCGCTTTTTCTCTTCTGTAACTATATATATATATATATATATATATATATATATATATATATATATATATATATATATATATATATAGCTCTAATCTCACACCGTGTTTTCATCATCACACAAGAGCGAGCGCAACATTATTCGAGTACGTAGCTTAACAATATTTTAAGCAATTGCTGCTACAATGATAGCGCGGTTTCCTTTGTTGCCGTTGCTGTTGCTGGGAATTGTTTTTCTAGCATCAGTTTCTGTCTCATTACAGGTGAAGCCGCCGAGTCACCACGAGTGCCTCCAGAGTTGCGAGAGTGAAACGGATCCATACAAGCGGAAAGCATGCAAGCTTAGTTGCGAGAGTGAAACGGATCCACTCTCTCTGGCCCAAATATCTTTAAGGAGTATATTTTGTTCATCTTGTTAATTAATTCAGTGCTACATGGCTCAATGAAGGCAAGTTTAAGGAGTATATTTTGTTCATCTTGTTAATTAATAAATTCACTTCAAATTTATTCATTTAGTTCTTATTTCTTTTTTCCTTTATTTTTTCTTTTGCAGAAGTTCTGGAATCTAAAGGTTTTGAATTTTGAAGAGTGTGAATTTTTAACAGAGATACCTGACGTATCTGATCTCCCAAATTTGGAAGAACTTTCATTTGATCGGTGTGGGAATTTAATTACAGTTCACCACTCAATTGGTTTTCTAAGTAAACTTAAAATATTGAGTGCTAAACGTTGCAGCAAGCTTACCACATTTCCACCTCTCAACTTGACCTCGCTTGAAAGACTTAAACTTTCATATTGTTCCAGTCTTGAGAATTTTCCAGAAATATTAGGAGAGATGAAAAACTTATTGAAGCTTGACTTGATTAACCTTCGCATAAAAGAATTGCCAGTTTCATTTCAAAATCTTGTTGGACTCGAAAGTTTATACCTGTGTTATTGTGGAATTGTTTGGTTACCAAGTAGCATTGTCATGATGCCTAAACTGTCTTTATTGTACGCTGAAAGTTGCAATGGGTAAACTCAGAAGAGCGTGAAGAAAAAGTGGGCTCAATAGTATGTTCAAATGTATATGACTTCAGTGTCGATGGTTGCAACCTGTATGATGATTTTTTTTCAACAGGTTTCATGCAGCTTGATCATGTGAAAACTTTAAGCCTAAGGGACAATAATTTCACATTCCTTCCTGAATGCATCAAAGAATTGCAATTTTTAACAAGACTTGATGTGAGTGGTTGCTTGCATCTTCGGGAAATTAAAGGGGTTTCACCAAACTTAAAAGATTTCACGGCAAGAGAATGTATATCCTTGTCTTCCTCGAGTTCAAGCATGTTGTCAAATCAGGTATTGTCTTGTTTTTAACGTATATGATTTGATAATATATTGCACACTTGATGTTAATAAACTTATGACTTCTTTATGAATTATGACTAACAGGAATTGCATGAGGCTGGACAAACTATGTTTTGTTTTCCAAGAGGAAGTATTCCAGAGTGGTTCAATCACCGAAGCAGGGGACCTTCAAGTTCTTTCTGGTTTCGTAATGAATTCCCTGACAATGTTATTTGTCTTCTTCTAGCACGTGTGGAATTCCAAGATGAAATTGTTTGTCACATGCCCAAGGTGTTCATCAATGGCAAACTTCATTATGATTTTGATTACGTCATAGCAAAAAAGGTGAAATTGGATTATACATATCTATTTGACCTAAAATCAGCTTTTGAGCTTGATGATCTATCTGAAGTGGCTTTAGAAAAGGAATGGAACCATGTGGAAATTACATACGCAGGTCTGATAGAGACCTCACTCTTTAAAGCAACCGGAATCCATGTATTCAGACAGGATGATATTCGATATGATGATCCCAATGGCAAGGGAAAATTAAAGCACGAACTCAACAGTTTTGAATCACAACCACTCATTAAAAAGCCTAGGTATGTGGACAAGCAAATTTCATAATTATCTTATATATGAAAATTATAGTATTAAATTGTTATAAAGTAAAAAACAGCAATCTTATAAATATAAAGTGAGCATGAGAGGGTTGCTAGAAGTGGTGTGACTGAACAGAAGATATAGTAGGTTGTTTTGCAGTTTATCGAGGTGGGTTGGCCCTGAAAGAATTAAAAATCTTCTGGGGAATGCTGCAGATGGAGCTTTAATTACTAATGCCCAGATGTGATATAGGCAAATTTCAATGGACTCCGTTTGTCGGCGATGCAACTTTTTGGAGGAGACATGTCTGCATGCTCTTCGTGATTGTCCAGAGGTGGCTGCATTTTGGAGAAGTGTGTTACCTAAGAAATTAGCACTAAAGTTTTTTAATAGTGATGTGACAGCGTGGCTGGAAACAAATTTATCTTTTTCAGAGACAGTATGTTCGGTCATAATGCTTGGGCCAATTCAATAGGTCCTAGTAAAACCATTGATATTGTCTTTAAGCGTTATAAAGAATATATGAGAGCCCATGCTTCTCACAATTTGATGACGAGGAATCTCTTGAAGTGGAAGCCCGAAAATAGTAAGGATTGGTTGTTGAGGCTAAATGTGAGTGGTGCCTATGATCCCTCTTCAGGTACTGCTGCATGCGGAGGTATATTCAGTGACAACCTTGGTAGATTCGTGCTTGGGTTTTCGGTTAAGCTTGTGGAATGTTGGTCAATTGATGAGGCTGAAATTTGGGGTATTTATCATGGTATGAAGACTGCAAGGATGTATGATATTTGGGATTTATATCGTGATATTCTAAGGCATGATAGCATTCCAATAAGTCCCAAGATTGCAAGGCAGCATGATTTTGGTAAAATTTTAGTGCAATCGGGCTCTGAGATAGCTATTGAGTTTGTGTTAGATGGATGCCCTACATCTACATGTACATCTACATCGGTGCTGCATTGTTTCCCACTCTGTCAAGAGTTGAAAGCTCTAACCTCTGCTACAAATCAGTTATACTTCTTTTGGGTAACGGATGGTGCTACTGCTGCTGCTGATTCCTTTGCCGAATTCGGTTTATCCATGAAACAGCAGGCTGCGTCAATTTTTTCTGCTTGTCCCTCCTTTTGCCAACCTTTTATTAAAGAATACAGATAAATAAATGTTAAATAAATAAGTACCTCAATATAATATTTATTTCTTACTTTTTTGTTTAGTTTTAGATTTGTCCTTACAAGTTCTACTATATAAACAATTGAATTATATTTATGTAATTTACTTGTTGCATATTTATTTAACATTGTATTTTAATTTTTATTTTATTTTATGAACATTAGCATATGTGAATTAAACGTACGTTTGTAAATTTTAATAAAAAAATATTTGCGTCTTATTTTAGCCTATGAACAACTTATATGAGCTTATATTATAATGTAAGTAACAAAAGTGTTTGGAAGGGCTTATAAAATAGCTTAATGGCTGAATGCTGCAATGGAAGAGCTAACGTTAAATAAGTTTCACCATCAACTTTGCGTCTACCATCTATTTGACACTACAAGTTTAAAGCTAAGCAGTTGTGTATATTGTCCAACTTTTTGGTCCACGCTACATAGCAAATAAAGTCTGTAACTTTTTTCTTCTTATCTCAGGTTGTATTATAACATTTTCATCCTATTTTACATTGTAAAACTGGTTGTTTTTCCGTCTGAGTGTCTAAATGGTGGTTGAAGTTGTATCAAATGGAATACCTTGATGTTTGCCAATTACAAATTAGGGTTCATGCAATTTTTAATAAGATGTAATAATATATTATGAATTTAAGTATCCATTTTTGGAATTAAAAAAAGAGATAAAATACAAGTTTTTATATAACTTTCCCCTAGCCTCCCCAAGGGCAGATTCATGAAGATTTAATTACTAAATGATCTATGAATCATTTTCCTAGAATATGTTTTAATTAAAAAATAATAAAATAAATTATAATATTATACTTTAATTTCTATTCAAACTTGATGTCTAATATAATAATTACATGATCAACCTACTTTTACAATAAAACATGTACACATAAAACAAGTTACATTTAAATTACTTTTATCTAACCTTAAGTTAAAAAGTTACATTACATTGAACCTTGCAAATTATAATTTAACAATACAATACATTATTTCACGGATCTACGTCTAATGACAATGAATGCATTACCAAATACATCGGTTGTAATCCATGCTTGATTGATCGCGCAAATTTTAAAGTAAACATGAATAATCAATTTGGTCAAAAATCAAATTATAAAATATAGGATTTGATATTTTTTTATAAATTTTAATTTTATTTTATTGATTATATATATATATATATATATATATATATATATATATATATATATATATATATATAACGATAATGTATTTTAGGATATTTATAATTATAGTTTTTTTTCATTAATTTTAAAATCATTCCATTTTTCATTTACAGATTAATTATTTTAACTATATTTTTTAGTTTTCATTATTATATTTTTTACTTTTAATCTTTAAACAAAGAACTGACCAATCTTAATTCCTAACTTTTTTGTTCGTTAATGATTTTGGTTTTTGCTGTCAAAAAGATGGCTTTAAAGGATGCCATGGTGTAAATTTTATTATTATTTAATTTCATTTTATGGGTGTTTATTTTTTTGGAAATTGTTAACTACCAGAAAATGCTTGGTTGAAGTTATTAAAGTATATAACAATCCTAATCTTGATTGTGCGGTTAATTAGAAAGGAAAAGATTATTATTGTTACAACAATCAAGATCACTGGCATGAGGAACACAAGAAGTGCAACATACATTGACACACTCTTGGGCCTTGTACTAGGGAGCAACACCCCTCCATTGCGCATCGAACCTAACCTAATCTTTAACTCCCAAGATCCAACTCCTTTGTCGGAATTCCCCCTCTATGGCCACCTTGATTCGCCAGGGTGTAACACAAAAATAAGCTTTCCTTTGACTCGTTGGCGACTACTCCTTCTTGATGTTTGACATAATCATAATCGTGATCTGGAGGACGTTTGGCGATTAGTGGCGGTGGTGTTTGGCTTGCTGCATGTCTCTATTGGAAATGAGACAAACCCATTGTGATAATGACAATTGTTGTGCATACTTAATTTTTGCTTTAAATTTGCAAAATATTATCTTAATTTTTCATATTTATTGCTGAGTTTGTTCTCAATAAGTTAGAATTCAATATCTTTTATACTTTTTAGCTTATTGATCAATAAAAGGTTTAGGATACCCCCAGCAGTATAAAATTGACCTTAGGGAATGGAACATTGTTGTTATTGCTAATATCCTCTTTACCATTTGTGGAGCATACTAAGGAAATTACAAAATGAAAAGAAGAAATAACTACTTCTCCATGTTCCCAAATATTTATCAATGAATTAATGACTACTAAGGTGCTTGTTTATGTGCTAAGCATCTGCAGTGTGTAATTTATTTCTTACCTTGTCTGATATCTCTGCTTGTGAGTACTCAGTTATAGGTAATCTTGTATCTTTTACTGTAGAAAGCTCACTATAAATTGATTCTCATTCTTTTCTTTCTACATTTGGACCTCAGTTTCTTGCTTTTTAATAAACGACTCACTATTAAGTATTTTTTATCGTGCTTTGCTTTCACTATGCATTCAAAGAAGGGGAGCTCTTGATTCTTCATAAAGGCTTACTATTAGTTTCCCACGATCCAAGTATAGTCAACACGGCACCTGGACCCCACATTAGAGGGAATACATTGAGGGCATACTCCATGGGTGATAATGAAGTTGATTTTCTACTGCCTGGTACTGCAAGGTTAGATTCTATGATTCTTTCAAACTGGTTTCTCTTGTGCAGTAGTGAGTAGACTGCATGTTATGGTTGTTTGCATTTGTCAAGAGAATCTTAAACCTACACCTTTACATGGATTTTCATCCATCATAATATGTAATTCAGATCCCCATATTTAATATATTCCATCTAATTAGCGAGGTATCAGTATCAATAACAAGATGTTATGACAACCAAGATAGTATGACATGGTTGGCACTCAGATAGCCTTGCCACTGAACTTAAGTATGTGGTCAGGAGTTGGATCCCTAGTTTGTGTATGAGAGAGGTTGGTTCCTTAAGTGATTTTTTTACATTAAACCTTAATTCTTAATCCTTAACCCTCCATGTATGACTGTCTAAATTTAATCCTCTCATTCTTATATAAGATGTTTTTTTTATAAATGCCTGATCTTTTGGATTTTAGTCTTATTACGTGTGACCGTGTGAGTGCTCGATCGATGATGTTGTGACTCAGGTTGCGAGTGCAGCTTGGAGTAAACATGCCACCTCAAGCTACACGGAAGGTTGAGGAGGAGGTGGAGGCAAAAGAAGTAGAGCTTTTTGAGGTATATGATGTTGTCCTCTACATGGGGGTAATTGATATATTGCATAACTATAATCAGAGAAAGAAAATTGAGCATGCATACAAATCGCTGCAATTTGACCCTAAGACAGTATCAGTAGTTGAACCCAAGATGTATGATGAACGTTTCATCAAATTTTTAGATCAAAAAGTTTTACCCGAGACCCCCTGATTTTATTTTAATTTCTCCCGTAAGTCACTTTTTGGTTTAATCCTTATATGTAATAATTTAATTTGTTTCTAATTAAAGGAAGAGTGTTTTTTTTTTTTACACACTCAGTCTCATCCACTATATAGTTTCTTTACACATAATTCTCCCATAATCATTTTTGTTAAGCCTTCCAATATTCTGCTCTCCAATTTTACTTATTTCACAAATAATTAATTTACAACATGTAAGTTATGATTGCCTTTCCAAGAAATTAAGGAGTGTGTCTTCATGATGTGTTTTCTTTCTTCGACAAGGGAACCAAATTTGACTATAAAAAGTTTGAGGACATCCATCCTAGAGTAGTATAAGTTGGAAGAATTGAAAAAAAAATATGTTAAAAAGTATGTTTTTAGTACTTCTATAAAAAAAATATTTTATTTAAGTTTATCTTATAACATTAACAGAAGATCAATAGCTAAATAACAAATTTAACTTATATTATAAGAGCTATGAATTAGAATTACAAGGTGAAAAGTGAAATAAATAAATTGAGAGTGCAAATTGCATGTTACATACCTTTAGATCCGAGAAAACAGGTTTTCTGTTAGCACTTCCAAATAACTCCAACTTTGGGCAATCTAGCACATGTAATTGATCTAACACAGGGCATCCCAGAGTGAATGGTTCAGGGTAAAAGCAAATGAGTTCTGGTAGGTCAGAAAGATGCAAGGGAACACAAACTCTGCTGCTGCTTCTGCTTCTGCGTCTTCTTCCTTTCTAACAATTTCTAACAACCTCTGACAAGAGCTAATAGAAATTGAGTGAAGCTTCTTAAGATTTTTGGCCACGGCAGCGGGAAACACATTTTGCAGCCTTTGACAGTCTTCAACAAACACTTCTTGCAGATTTTGAAAGCTATGAGTTCCTCTACCATTCCCTTTCCACGCCTGCATAAGTTTTGGTAGCATTTCTAAAGACAATTTCTGCAATTGGAGTGTTGTTCCAGCATCCTCTGTGACATCCATCTCAAAAATTACCTCTACATTTTTGCAATCTCCTACTTCCAGTTCTTTTAAGCTCTTTAAATAAGGAAGAATATTAGATGGAATTGCACATGGTTGAATTTCACATTCATTCAGCTTCAAAATTTTCAAACTACAAAACCAACTGTATTGCAGATTAACTTGACCATCTTGCTAGTCTTGTTGTAGCTCAGGATGTTCTGAAAAACTCATGTTGTCCATGCCTTCAAAAAATTTCTGTAAATATATATTGCGAATAAGTTCATCGTCAGCTATATCATATAATTCATACTCCACTCAGTCAAGTCAATCTATTGTGAGTTCTTTTCTTTTATTATTTTCTATATATATGACTGATTTTTTTAAGCTGTTAACTTCTATTTTAATGAAAGTGTGGCATGTTATTTAGGAAGTCTAGATCACTTGCCTCAATTTTTTATATGTAACTTACATATTTTTTTGGACAACTTCCTGTGAATTAATTTTAAATTAAAATCTAATATGCTAACCATCACAATGACGAGTTAAATTTCATTTGAGTTGGCCTAATCTATCATTTGTGTGACACCCTCTACCCTTACAATTATAACTAACTAATTAAATAAATCATACAAAATTTAATTAAAAGATTATAAACACATAATAATAAAAGAAGGAAAAAAAAACATGCAAAATTAATTAATAATTTTTCTTTTTAAACACATTTAATTTAATCAATTCAAAAGGATAAGGTTCACATCCACTTAGTGAAAACATAATAGAATATTATTTTTTTTAATAAAAGATAAGATTATCCCGGCTCAAAACAAGGCCGTCCACTCTAAATAAATAATAAAAAGAAACTAAAGTAAAAAAGTATAACACAATTATATCATTCAGTAAATCATAATCCCTATCACAGACTAAGTCTCTCCATCTCTAGCATGTGACTCATCATATGAAGGCTCACCTGAAACAAAGTGGCAATCAGTCCAAATACAAACACACACCGGGAGTGAGTTATCACATTCGTATATAATAAAACATTAAAGCATGTGAAACATATAATACTTAAAGCTGAATTTATATAAATAACATTACTGCACAAAATTGCACACATTATTCACACTCATTCAAGTTTACACACTCCATAAAATAACATCAACCACAATTGTTAACTCAATGAAATTCAAACACAAGCGTTATGCAACAATTATACTAAGACTCAAGCCTATATGCAATGTGGTACCATGTCAGTGAAAAACAACACTGGGGCGCTTAGGAGTACATGACAAAGCACACCACACAATGGGTATACTCGGTCACTCTCACTAAGTAACATCATAAGGTGACCAGTCAGGGTTACTCTGTTTTGCGAGAATGCCCCAACCACATGGGATCAACATGGGCTTAAAGGAGCACTCAAACCGAGTATCTTTACCCCCAAGGCCTAGACTCCGAAGAATCCGTTTGGGCCTCACCTTCCTGATTCAGGTCCAACCCCTAAATTTTTTTTTTATTTGCACGCATACACTGTTTATGAGTTATATAATACCCACGACCTTACTCTTATATTTCAAACATATTTAACAAATTGTGCTATAGTTTAACCCTTCAGGATCCTAACTAGGATTCCTACAATTTTCTTTAACACTGCGCATAAAAGTTCTCTCAAGGTACACACTGGTCGGGTTACTGTATAACTCATAATTCACATGA
The DNA here is from genome assembly GCF_004193775.1 of Glycine soja. Taxonomy (NCBI): domain Eukaryota; kingdom Viridiplantae; phylum Streptophyta; class Magnoliopsida; order Fabales; family Fabaceae; genus Glycine; species Glycine soja. Next base: position 28,158,144 of record NC_041017.1, on the reverse strand, counting down.
CAAGTAATATCATTACAAATATCAATCACACACTCATTCACAACCATGTTTCATGTCTACAGTTTAACATTTCACACTCTAACTAATTACAAAATATACTCAACAATTAGATAACAATGTATCATAATAATAATAACATACAATATTTAACTTCAAGGCTTATAAACAAGTAACTATAAAATACACGTAAAATATATATATAAGTATATTATATTCAAAATATATATTAACGTAAACGTAAACGTACATATTATATATAACATATAAAAAGTATTAAATATATATTAATATAAAGTAATCACAATAATATCAAATATATTATTAAGTAAATACAAATTATATATAACAATAAAATATATACTCATTGATTTCTATGAACAACATGTATACCTATATTTTAAATATATTTCAACTAAGTTGCCAACATCAAGAAAATGCCTAATTACAATGTGAATACAACTTTAGTTAATTTCTTTAAATGATTTTAGCCAATTCAATTATCCAACAATCCCTACACCTATGAATTTCATGACAAGAAATCACCCACGTGAAATAAAATATACAGTTTGTAAAAAAAATAGTATCAATATATATGTACACGTATACACTGCGGTGTAAAAATAATTATCTGGACACAATATACATTAGCACAAGAACAAGATTGAAAGGCCAACATATCTGGTATAAACAAAATCACCACCACACAATTTTTATGCTAATTATAAAGAATTCTAATTCCTAAGGTACACACCTAACACAGAAACACGTTAATCCTACAAAAAACTCGCAACAGAACACATCAATTCTACAACAAACTCGCAACAGAACACCAATTGGTTCATCAAACACACTCAATCTGCGATTAAACATGAAAACATAATTAAATTCATAAACACCCCAAAATAACCCAAAAATTGATCCTCTAGGGATCCCTACACATGTTCATTCTAATCCCCAAGCGTGAGTAACTCATCCCTTACCTCGAGGTAGTCGCTTAAATGTTCTCTGTTAGCAATGGTGGCGTCTCTGGTGCTCTCTAGAGCTCCTCCTCTGATTGCTCTGTTAGGGTTCTTGTGCGTCAGAAAAGAAGAAAGGAACATAATGTGTTTTCCAAAAAGCTGCTCTAGGTTAACATTTGGCTTATATAGTGAGAATTTATGACCTAATAATTTTTATTTTATTTTTTCTTATTTATTTATGTATTAATTTATTAATTTATTATGTTCTTATTAACTTATTAAAGTTACGGCTATTACAATTCCACCCCCCTAAAAATAAGGTTTCGCCCCCGAAACTTACCTGTATCGAATAAGGTAGGATATGCATCACGCATCTGACCCTCTAGTTCCCAGGTGGCATCCTCGCCCGAAGCACTTCCCCATACTACTTTGACCAAGGGAATCTCTTTCCCCCTTAGCTGCTTAACCATACAATCGTCGATCCTCAGTGGTTGTGTTTCATATGTCAAGTTCTCTTTCACTTGGACATTGTCTAATTCGATCACGTGCAACGGATCATGGACATATTTTCTGAGCTGAGAGATATGGAAGACACTGTGGAGATTTGAGAGAGATGGTGGCAAAGCCACCTGATACGCAACTGGGCCGACACGCTTTAGGATTTCAAAAGGACCAATGAATCTAGGTGTGAGCTTACGGGACTTCAACGCCCTACCAACCCCAGTCCACGGAGTGACTCTCAGAAATACATGATCACCTACAGCAAATTCAAGATCCTTTCTTCTCTTATCATAGTAGCTCTTCTGCCTACTTTGGGCTGCTCTCATCCTTTCTTGGATTAACTTGACCTTTTCTGTGGTCTGCTGAACTACCTCAGGTCCTAAGGCAATGCTCTCACTGGAATCTACCCAACATAGAGGTGTCCTACATCTTCTACCATACAATGCCTCGTAAGGCGCCATACCTATACTGGAGTGAAAACTATTGTTGTAGGTAAACTCTATCAAGGGTAAGAAACTATCCCAACTACCCCTCTGCTCTAACACACAGGCTCTCAAGAGGTCCTCTAAGGATTGGATGGTGCGCTCGGTTTGACCGTCAGTCTGTGGGTGGTAAGCAGAACTCAACCTAAGCTTGGTCCCCAAGGCTTTATGAAGACTCTCCCAAAATCTAGAGGTAAATCTGGGATCTCTATCAGAAACTATGCTAGAAGGAACACCGTGTAGTCTAGCCTACTGCATGAATTGTACCAGCAATTCTTCTAGCCTACTGCTTTCTTCCTGTGGCCTGGGCTCTTGGTCGCATAGAATGACATAATCATTGGCCGCCATATTCTCTATTATCTCAATAGCTTCTTCTGGAGTCTTTAACTTGATCTTCCCACCGGCCGAGGCATCAAGGAGCTGCTTGGAATGGGGTTGCAAGCCATCAATAAAGATGTTGAGCTGGACTGGCTCACTAAACCCATGTGTAGGAGTCTTCCAAAGTAACCCATGAAAGCGATCAAGGGCTTCACTCAATGATTCATGAGGGTGTTGGTGGAAGGATGAGATTTCCACCTTTCCCTCAATGGTCTTGGACTCTGGGAAATATTTCTTCAAGAACTTCTCCACCACCTCGTCCCATGTCCGCAGGCTATTCCCCTTAAACGAGCGAAGCCATGTTCTTGCTTCACCGGCCAAGGAAAAACAAAATAAGTCAAGGTGGATGGAATCTTCAGGCACTCCTACTATCTTCACTGTGTTGCAAATGTCGATGTATGTGGCCAGGTGTGCGTATGGATCTTCAGTTGGTAGGCCGTAAAATAGATTCCCTTGAATCAGCTGGATCAAGGAATATGGATATGAGAAGTTGGCCGTTTGCACCTCTGATCTAGCTATGCTGGTGAAGTACTGAGGTATAATAGGGCTAGAGTAGTCCTCTAGCGTCATTCTCTGTGGATGATTTTCTATCATGATGCGTTCTTCGAAGAAGGAGTGTGCACTGTTAACAGAAGAAATAACTACCGTGCACGTTATCACAGAATAAATATTTTTTTTTTAAATTTTTTTATTTTTAGAAAAAAGAAAAGAATAAAATAAGAATGAGTAACGAGAAAAAAAATGAAAAATAAAATAAAGCAGCTAAAATAAATAAAAAAACAAAAAACAAAATAAAAATAAAAATAGAAAGTGAAAACTAATTGCTTACAAATTGGAATATGCAATTAATCAAGTACGAAAAACAAAGTCCCCGGCAACGGCGCCAAAAACTTGTTGACTCATTGGCAAGTGTACCAAATCGTTACAAGTAGTAAAGTTCTCGGAAGTCCGAGTGTCGAATCCAGAGGGACTTTGTTTGTACTTAGATTAATGCAAACCCAATTTAAAAGCAAGAGATAAGAATTTAAGAATAAAAGATAAAGAAAGATAGAAGATAAGGTAAAGAAAAGATAAAAGATTTAAAGATAAAATTAGAAGATAAAAGAATTAAAGATAAAATTAAAAGATAAAGAAAAAGATGAAAGATAAGAAAGATAACAGATTTAGATAAAAGATAAATTCAAGATAAAATAGTGTTAGGAACTGACTTGCCTTATCTGCCTAGGATGTATGAGTTTATGATTTTTTCTTTACCAATTCAGGTGATTTTATCCCATCCACATCTATTCATTTACTTGCCCCTGATGCCTCACGATGACAAGCCTATTTTACCTATCTATCCCCCAAATGCCTTTGCAAAGACTCAATAGATAAAATGCATGAAGTTCTAATTCTAGATGTTTGCTTTGACGCATGGGCATAATGCAATCACTCTATGCCTAGCAATGATTTTATTATGATATCTTTTCTTCTTGTTCTATTAGAAGTTATCCTCTCCCGAGCGTCTAACCCCTAAAACTAATGCATGCATATCTTCTTTAAATCTTATTTAGAAGTTACCCTCTCCCGAGCATCTAACCCCTAACAGAATATAAAGATGAGTATGCAAGGTAAAAACAGAAAAGAAAATAGGAAAGAAAAACCTGGTATTGCATTGATAAATAGTGAAGAGTACATCATACATCACATTGGCTTTTAGGCCTGTCAGGCCCTAACTAAGGGGGTTTAGCCACTCATGGCCATTGAGGGCTTTACAATGAGAAGGGGGTGAAAGAAAGAAAGGGAGTAAATGAAACCCCTAGGAGAGGGGGTTCTGTCGTGGTGTCCTGTCCCTTGGACTGGCTCTCTATTTATAGCTGCTGGAGTGGGCTTTGGGCCTTCGTAGGCGCGCTCAGCGCAACACCCCTCGCTCAGCGCGTGTAGATCGCACGCTTAGCGCGCATGTTGCAGGCTTAGCGCACGCTTCTGTTAGATCGCGGGCTTAGCGCGCGTGTTGCAGGCTTAGCGCGCGCTTCTGTTGGATCATGGGCTTAGCGCGTAACGCGCGCTCAGCGCGCGTATTGGACTGGGCCTGCTTCAGATTTTCTTCTTTTCTTCAATTTTTCTAGCCTTTTTGCTTGTTACACCTCCAGTTTTTATATCTGCAGCCAAAATTAAACAAAACATCAATTCTTTAATATTTAAGCGCAAATAACTGCTAAATAATTATTTTTAAAGACAATTTTGCCTTATTTTCTATTATCAAAATACAATTATTTAGCAGTTATCAAAATCCCCCAAATTAAAACTTTGCTTGTCCCCAAGCAAATCAAATTAAAAGCATGCTCCGAATGCTTCAACACTTTCAATGGCTGCAATTTCTCAGATTCCTCCAACTGGTCCTTTCCGTATTTGTCATAATCCCACAATGGAAGCATGAATTACATCAAGATGAAATTGGTTAGTATCGGAAATCAATCAAGTTGGTTTGCCTCACTTCCTCACAAGGTTAGTGTTTATCTCTACGCACAAGTGTCTGGGGTGAGTGTTTAAAATTTATACGACCTGCAATTAAGATTCCCAAATTTTGCACTTCATCTCAATTAAAGTTATTCTTACTTACATTTGGTGGATCACTAAGGACTTTTATTGGCTTGTAATGGGGCCTGGCTAGACAAGAAATCATGGTTTTTCTGGGATTTCAAACTTAAGGTTATAAGAGAGCATTCATCCTAGAAAAACTTATACTTAGCCTAGGCTTTATTTGTTTTTCAGCCTTAACACATATGCAATCTATTTTTCTTATTTCCAACCTTAGCACTTATGGCACCTTTTTTTTTTCTGCTCTTATTTTCTATTTTTTTTTTTTTTGGAAAAAGACTTTGGGCTTACAAGCTCCTTTTATTATTATTTTTTTTTTGGAAAGAGACTTTGGGCTTACAAGCTCTTTTTTTTTTTTTTTGGGTGCCTTATTATGTGCTACTTTTACATTTCCAAGACCATCTTCATTCTATCCATCCCCCAAATTAGGGGTTTATTATGACTAAAACCTTTATGCTCTCTTAGAACCCTAAAATAAGGTTAGAGATATCACAATTAGGCTCAAGGTTTTTTTTTTAAAAAATAATTACTAATTTTGGCTCGACAAGGGTGCAAGGGATAAATTTCATCACAGGTTTGCTTTTTGGCTATGTGGCTAAAATAAAAAAAAAACATGACCTTGATCATATTCACCTTATGTAAATAATCTAACAGTCTAAGAATGATGCAAAATTAGGAATTTAAAAACAGACGTTCTCTCATAATTAAGTTCACACAGCTCTCCGGGACAAGATAAAGTTATCGGCTTACCGGAACATGATCTCTTTCCATCAAGCTAACCTTTTCTCTCTTTGTGATTCATGTCTCACTGTTTGACTGACTCTTGCTTCCAGAAAACCAGTATTTTCACAATTGTCATGTAGCATTTCAAGTGTTGAATCCTTCAGAAAAAGCCTAAATAGTGACTTCACAGATATCATGCAATTTTTATTCAATGACTAAATTTAAACTACTGAAATTAAAATGCATAAAATCAAAATGCACAAATTCAAATAAGAAAAGAAATAACACAACTATCCTAAAAGAAACAAATTGCAATTAACTAAAAGAGCTAAAGTTAGAAATCTTGGGTTGCCTCCCAGTAAGCGCTTCTTTAACGTCATTAGCTTGACGGGTCAAATGCCTTCAAGGTGGCATGAAGGTCACAAAGAACACATCTTCCTTGCATTTTTGCCTCTTAGCTAGAGACGCCATGAAACTCATGTATGCTGGAAACACCTTCCATATTGTAGCAAGAAAAGTGTTGGTGGTCAAGGAGAGAAGGACACTTAAGGGTTTATCATGTTTTCCATGTCTTTCTTCCTTGACAATCAGTTGATGAGGAGTGGTATTGACTTGGAGAATACTTTCTTGTTGAATTTCTACTTGTGAGTACTTCTCCAATTGTTGTGCTTTCTCCTCATTTCTTTCTATCTCTTCCTTCTTTTCTTCTTCCACATCTTCCTCAGTTAAAATTACCTTGCACTCCTTTTTGGGCTTCATCTCAGTATTTACCGTAAAGGTTTCGGTGGGCCTTTCAGCAACTAGCTTAGCTAATTGTACTTCCAGATTTCTGATTGCTGCATCAGTGCTCTTCTGATGTGACCTTGTTTCCTGCATGAATTGTACCAGCAATTCTTCTAGCCTACTGCTTTCTTCCTGTGGCCTGGGCTCTTGGTCGCATAGAATGACATAATCATTGGCCGCCATATTCTCTATTATCTCAATAGCTTCTTCTGGAGTCTTTAACTTGATCTTCCCACCGGCCGAGGCATCAAGGAGCTGCTTGGAATGGGGTTGCAAGCCATCAATAAAGATGTTGAGCTGGACTGGCTCACTAAACCCATGTGTAGGAGTCTTCCAAAGTAACCCATGAAAGCGATCAAGGGCTTCACTCAATGATTCATGAGGGTGTTGGTGGAAGGATGAGATTTCCACCTTTCCCTCAATGGTCTTGGACTCTGGGAAATATTTCTTCAAGAACTTCTCCACCACCTCGTCCCATGTCCGCAGGCTATTCCCCTTAAACGAGCGAAGCCATGTTCTTGCTTCACCGGCCAAGGAAAAACAAAATAAGTCAAGGTGGATGGAATCTTCAGGCACTCCTACTATCTTCACTGTGTTGCAAATGTCGATGTATGTGGCCAGGTGTGCGTATGGATCTTCAGTTGGTAGGCCGTAAAATAGATTCCCTTGAATCAGCTGGATCAAGGAATATGGATATGAGAAGTTGGCCGTTTGCACCTCTGATCTAGCTATGCTGGTGAAGTACTGAGGTATAATAGGGCTAGAGTAGTCCTCTAGCGTCATTCTCTGTGGATGATTTTCTATCATGATGCGTTCTTCGAAGAAGGAGTGTGCACTGTTAACAGAAGAAATAACTACCGTGCACGTTATCACAGAATAAATATTTTTTTTTTAAATTTTTTTATTTTTAGAAAAAAGAAAAGAATAAAATAAGAATGAGTAACGAGAAAAAAAATGAAAAATAAAATAAAGCAGCTAAAATAAATAAAAAAACAAAAAACAAAATAAAAATAAAAATAGAAAGTGAAAACTAATTGCTTACAAATTGGAATATGCAATTAATCAAGTACGAAAAACAAAGTCCCCGGCAACGGCGCCAAAAACTTGTTGACTCATTGGCAAGTGTACCAAATCGTTACAAGTAGTAAAGTTCTCGGAAGTCCGAGTGTCGAATCCAGAGGGACTTTGTTTGTACTTAGATTAATGCAAACCCAATTTAAAAGCAAGAGATAAGAATTTAAGAATAAAAGATAAAGAAAGATAGAAGATAAGGTAAAGAAAAGATAAAAGATTTAAAGATAAAATTAGAAGATAAAAGAATTAAAGATAAAATTAAAAGATAAAGAAAAAGATGAAAGATAAGAAAGATAACAGATTTAGATAAAAGATAAATTCAAGATAAAATAGTGTTAGGAACTGACTTGCCTTATCTGCCTAGGATGTATGAGTTTATGATTTTTTCTTTACCAATTCAGGTGATTTTATCCCATCCACATCTATTCATTTACTTGCCCCTGATGCCTCACGATGACAAGCCTATTTTACCTATCTATCCCCCAAATGCCTTTGCAAAGACTCAATAGATAAAATGCATGAAGTTCTAATTCTAGATGTTTGCTTTGACGCATGGGCATAATGCAATCACTCTATGCCTAGCAATGATTTTATTATGATATCTTTTCTTCTTGTTCTATTAGAAGTTATCCTCTCCCGAGCGTCTAACCCCTAAAACTAATGCATGCATATCTTCTTTAAATCTTATTTAGAAGTTACCCTCTCCCGAGCATCTAACCCCTAACAGAATATAAAGATGAGTATGCAAGGTAAAAACAGAAAAGAAAATAGGAAAGAAAAACCTGGTATTGCATTGATAAATAGTGAAGAGTACATCATACATCACATTGGCTTTTAGGCCTGTCAGGCCCTAACTAAGGGGGTTTAGCCACTCATGGCCATTGAGGGCTTTACAATGAGAAGGGGGTGAAAGAAAGAAAGGGAGTAAATGAAACCCCTAGGAGAGGGGGTTCTGTCGTGGTGTCCTGTCCCTTGGACTGGCTCTCTATTTATAGCTGCTGGAGTGGGCTTTGGGCCTTCGTAGGCGCGCTCAGCGCAACACCCCTCGCTCAGCGCGTGTAGATCGCACGCTTAGCGCGCATGTTGCAGGCTTAGCGCACGCTTCTGTTAGATCGCGGGCTTAGCGCGCGTGTTGCAGGCTTAGCGCGCGCTTCTGTTGGATCATGGGCTTAGCGCGTAACGCGCGCTCAGCGCGCGTATTGGACTGGGCCTGCTTCAGATTTTCTTCTTTTCTTCAATTTTTCTAGCCTTTTTGCTTGTTACACCTCCAGTTTTTATATCTGCAGCCAAAATTAAACAAAACATCAATTCTTTAATATTTAAGCGCAAATAACTGCTAAATAATTATTTTTAAAGACAATTTTGCCTTATTTTCTATTATCAAAATACAATTATTTAGCAGTTATCAGCCTCCAAAGCTTAAGAGCAAAAACTATGGCTGCTAACTCAAGATCGTGTGTGGGATAATTCCTTTCATGTATCTTAAGCTGTCGAGAAGCATAGGCCACTACCTGTCCCCGTTGCATAAGCACTCCACCCAAACCCATCTTGGACGCATCATAATACACCACCAAAGATTCACTCGGATTAGGTAACACTAAGACTGGTGCAGTGGTCAACCTTTCCTTAAGGGTACGGAAACTACTCTCACATTGGGCATCCCACACAAAAACTTGACCTTTACGAGTAAGCTTAGTCAAAGGTAAGGCTAGCTTAGAAAAACCCTCTATGAATCTACGGTAGTATCCTGCTAAGCCAAGAAAGCTCCTAATCTCAAACACTGACTTAGGACTCTCCCAACTCATCACTGCCTCTACCTTGGAAGGATCTACCGCTATCCCTCCCTTAGATATAACGTGCCCTAAGAAGCTCACCTCCTCTAACCAAAAATCACACTTGGACAACTTAGCATACAGTCTATTGTCTTTAAGGGTTTGCAACACAACTCTCAAATGCTCCTCATGTTCCTCTCTCGTCTTAGAATACACTAAGATATCATCTATGAAGACCACTACAAAACTATCTAGGTAGGGGTGAAAGATATTCATATAATCCATGAACACACCAGGGGCGTTGGTCACACCAAAAGGCATAACCAAGTACTCATAATGACCGTAACGGGTCCTAAAGGCAGTCTTCGGAACATCTTCAGGCTTCACTCTAATCTGGTGGTAACCTGACCTAAGATCTATCTTACTGAACACACAAGCCCCTACTAATTGGTCCATCAAGTCATCTATCCTAGGAAAAGGGTACCTATTCTTAATGGTTACCTTATTCAACTGACGATAATCTACACATAGCCTCATGGTCCCATCCTTCTTCTTAACTAACAACACCGGTGCTCCCCAGGGTGACACACTAGGCCTCACAAATTGTTTCTCTAAAAGTTCCTCTAACTGTTTCTTAAGCTCACCCAACTCCACAGGGGACATCCTATAAGGTGCTATGGATATGGGTCCAGTACCGGGCACTAGGTCTATCGAGAACTCGACCTCTCTCTCAGGTGGTAATCCTGACACCTCCTCAAACACCTCTGGAAACTCTCTCACCAATGGTATATCACTCACAGGGGTTTTGGTCTCAACACTCATACTAGCTAAGATCATGTATACCTGTGCATCCTCCCTTAAAGATGCCTCAACTTGGTTAGTAGACAAAAACATATCACCTTCACTCACACCAGACTCAGGAAAGACAACAGATTTCTGAAAACAATTTAATAAGACATGATTGGAAGATAACCAGTCCATACCAAGAATAACATCAATCTGACTCAAAGGTAGAACAACTAAGTCAATAAGAAATTGTCTATCAGAAATTAAGACAGGACATTGCAAACACACATCAGAAGTTAAAACAGACCCACTAGTAGGTGTATTCACAATCAAGTCAAATTTCAAGGAAGACACAGGCAAGGCAAGTTTTTCAACCCAGACACGAGAAATAAATGAATGGGTCGCACCTGAATCATACAATACAACCAAGGGAACTTGACTTATGAAACACATACCTTGGATGAGTTCATCAGACTGTGAGGCATCAGCACCACTAAGAGCAAACACTTTCCCTGTGGTCCTTGGTTGTCCACTCTGATTATTCAGACTTCCACTCCTCTTCTCCCTCCTCGGATATGGGCAACTGGTACTGAGGTGGCCCTTACCTTGGCAGTTAAAACAAGTCACCTCTCTATCTGTGCACTCACGTGCAATATGCCCAAGCCGACCACACTTCCCACACCTGAGTGGTGTAGTAACAATAGCAGGAGCACCACTACCACCACTACTTCTACCCGCAGACTGAGACACCCTGTTAATTGGCTGAGAACTCCCACCAACTGGTTGAAGTCCTCCATTAGTCCTCTGTCCTCCAGAATGGTTTCCATATTTCTCGGGAGGGGCAGAATATGGCTTAGCACGATTGTGAGTCATAGGCTTCTTATCTTTCCCATGACTAGCATTGGCATTCCTGTAAAAAGCAGTCTTCTCCTGTTGATCTTCATCAAAGATTCTACACATGTTGGTCAACTGTGCAAAGTTATGAATACCGTGATAATTTACCATCAAAGATTCTACACATGAAGGTCATTGACAAATTTCACGCATTTGGACCTCTCCCCAGCTTCCCCCTGATAATGAGGAAAATACCTTACAAGGTTCTCAAACCTCGCCGCATACTCTACCACCGTCATACTTTCCTGTTTCAGCTCGAGAAACTCCATCTCCTTCCTATTCTTCACATCTTCTGGAAAATACTTCTCCAGAAAGGTTTGTCTGAAAGTCTCCCATTGGACAACAACACCACCTGCTCCCTCTAAACGTGGGCGAGTGTTCTCCCACCAGTACTCCGCCTCATCTGCTAGCATGTGAGTAGCAAACAACACCTTCTGATGGTCCTGACACTCCATCACCCGGAAGATCTTCTCAATCTCCCTCAGCCAAGCCTCAGCACCCTCAGGATCATAACCCCCTTTGAAAGTAGGTGGGTTGTTCCTCTGAAAGCGATCTAACCCATGGTACATAGTTGCTCCTCCACCGCCTCCCTGATTGGCCATAACTTGCGCCAAGTTGTTCAAGGCCTCGGTAAGAAGTCGTTCTCGCTCATTTCTCGCAGCCATTACTTCCTATGTCACGCAAGAAACAAAACTTTGAAGAAAAAAAATAAAATAAAAATATACCAACACAATAGAGTACACCTCTAATCAAACAAAACAAACACAACACATCAGAGTACACAAGGAAACACAGAAAGCTCATAACACACATGGCCGAAAGGTTCAACCAGGCTCTGATACCACTAAATGTGACACCCTCTACCCTTACAATTATAACTAACTAATTAAATAAATCATATAGAATTTAATTAAAAGATTATAAACACATAATAATAAAAGAAGGAAAAAAAAACATGCAAAATTAATTAATAATTTTTCTTTTTAAACACATTTAATTTAATCAATTCAAAAGGATAAGGTTCACATCCACTTAGTGAAAACATAATAGAATATTATTTTTTTAATAAAAGATAAGATTATCCCGGCTCAAAACAAGGCCGTCCACTCTAAATAAATAATAAAAAGAAACTAAAGTAAAAAAGTATAACACAATTATATCATTCAGTAAATCATAATCCCTATCACAGACTAAGTCTCTCCATCTCTAGCATGTGACTCATCATATGAAGGCTCACCTGAAACAAAGTGGCAATCAGCCCAAACACAAACACACACTGGGAGTGAGTTATCACATTCGTATATAATAAAACATTAGAGCATGTGAAACATATAATACTTAAAGCTGAATTTATATAAATAACATTACTGCACAAAATCGCACACATTATTCACACTCATTCAAGTTTACACACTCCATAAAATAACATCAACCACAATTGTTAACTCAATGAAATTCAAACACAAGCGTTATGCAACAATTATACTAAGACTCAAGCCTATATGCAATGTGGTACCATGTCAGTGAAAAACAACACTGGGGCGCTTAGGAGTACATGACAAAGCACACCACACAATGGGTATACTCGGTCACTCTCACTAAGTAACATCATAAGGTGACCAGTCAGGGTTACTCTGTTTTGCGAGAATGCCCCAACCACATGGGATCAACATGGGCTTAAAGGAGCACTCAAACCGAGTATCTTTACCCCCAAGGCCTAGACTCCGAAGAATCCGTTTGGGCCTCACCTTCCTGATTCAGGTCCAACCCCTAATTTTTTTTTTATTTGCACGCAGACACTGTTTATGAGTTATATAATACCCATGACCTTACTCTTATATTTCAAACATATTTAACAAATTGCGCTATAGTTTAACCCTTCAGGATCCTAATTAGGAATCCTACAATTTTCTTTAACACTGCGCATAAAAGTTCTCTCAAGGTACACACTGGTCGGGTTACTGTATAACTCATAATTCACATGACAAGTAATATCACTACAAATATCAATCACACACTCATTCACAACCATGTTTCATGTCTACAGTTTAACATTTCACACTCTAACTAATTACAAAATATACTCAACAATTAGATAACAATGTATCATAATAATAATAACATACAATATTTAACTTCAAGGCTTATAAACAAGTAACTATAAAATACACGTAAAATATATATATAAGTATATTATATTCAAAATATATATTAACGTAAACGTAAACGTACATATTATATATAACATATAAAAAGTATTAAATATATATTAATATAAAGTAATCACAATAATATCAAATATATTATTAAGTAAATACAAATTATATATAACAATAAAATATATACTCATATTGATTTCTATGAACAACATGTATACCTATATTTTAAATATATTTCAACTAAGTTGCCAACATCAAGAAAATGCCTAATTACAATGTGAATACAACTTTAGTTAATTTTTTTAAATGATTTTAGCCAATTCAATTATCCAACAATCCCTACACCTATGAATTTCATGACAAGAAATCACCCACGTGAAATAAAATATACAGTTTGTAAAAAAAATAGTATCAATATATATGTACACGTATACACTGCGGTGTAAAAATAATTATCTGGACACAATATACATTAACACAGGAACAAGATTGAAAGGCCAACATATCTGGTATAAACAAAATCACCACCACACAATTTTTATGCTAATTATAAAGAATTCTAATTCCTAAGGTACACACCTAACACAGAAACACGTTAATCCTACAACAAACTCGCAACAGAACACATCAATTCTACAACAAACTCGCAACAGAACACCAATTGGTTCATCAAACACACTCAATCTGCGATTAAACATGAAAACATAATTAAATTCATAAACACCCGAAAATAACCCAAAAATTGATCCTCTAGGGATCCCTACACATGTTCATTCTAATCCCCAAGCGTGAGTAACTCATCCCTTACCTCGAGGTAGTCGCTTAAATGTTCTCTGTTAGCAATGGTGGCGTCTCTGGTGCTCTCTAGTGCTCCTCCTCTGATTGCTCTGTTAGAGTTCTTGTGCGTCAGAAAAGAAGAAAGCAACATAATGTGTTTTCCAAAAAGCTGCTCTAGGTTAACATTTGGCTTATATAGTGGGAATTTATGACCTAATAATTTTTATTTTATTTTTTTTTATTTATTTATGTATTAATTTATTAATTTATTATGTTCTTATTAACTTATTAAAGTTACGGCTGTTACAATTTGCATCACACCAAGATATACTAAAAAGGATATGATTGAAATTTCATATATGTGAAAATGGAACTCTATATTTGCAAATTAGAAAAACTTAATTGTACCTTTTATTCCTAACTTATCACTTTCCTGCAAATTTTGTACTTTTCATGAATTGACCATTAGTTAACTTCTGTTAGTCAACCACACCGTTGTTGATGGCTGATGTAGCAGTTTACTGCAGCTACTACTATTGGATTTTAATTGCAGTTAACATATATAATTTTCAAAAGAAAAATAGATTTATGTCTGTCAATTATCTTAAACTACACTTATTTTTATTTTGAATATTTGATTTTCTTAGCCGCTTAACCATTTTAAAAATATAATCTTATACCATATTTTAAAATTATTTGTTTTAAATTTAATATCTAATTTAAAAATACTAATTTATTATAAATTATAATTGTATACAAACCAATAATTATCTTGTGCAATTCACATGCTAAAATACTATTTATTAGTATTTTAACTTGTGCAACGTACAAAGTAACTATTTATTTTATATATCTAAAATGTATAATAAATAAATATTTTCAAATATATTAATTATTAAATAATTGGATCTTGTAATAAATAAATATTTTTAATATATAAGTTATATTTTAGATTTATGACAAACATTTTGTATTGAGGTACTCCCACAGTGCAGCTGCAAAAACAGAAGATCAATAGCTAAATAACAAATTTAACCACAAACATCCTTAAAATCATAACTGTTAATAGTAAAATGAAAATTTCTGACCATGCTGTTCTAATTACAACATTGGAACCAAGTGGACAAAGGAGCAATCAGAGTCCAACCTGCACCAAATAGTTCACACATCAATCTAAGCACACATCTTGTGATTCAAAGTACTTTGAAGTAAAATTTTAGCCTCTTCGTTTCTACTAAAAAATTCTGACCTTATTCATAGATCACGCATTGCAATAAAATTTTAGCCTCTTCATTTCTACTAAAACAAGTTAATCTGATATACCATAACCCCCTATTAAGGTGGTTTATGTGAGGACTTAGGAGGAATAGAGGCGCATTAGAATAGATCATAACATGTTAACAGACCAACACTAGTTACTTACAAAATATGGTAAAAAGAATATTAAATAGACAGAAAAGGGAAGGAGAGACGGGCAAGGAACAAAGTCACGAGCATGCATCACACAATTTCAGTTTCAACCAAACTAGTCTTAAAACCAAGTATTCAACACCTTAAATTACGTCATCCCAAATTTAATCATCCAAGGTGAGAAAAGAGAAAAATACCACAAGTGCCATATTAAAGGTAAATGAAACCCAACATAATTTCAGGCTCAATCAGTTCTCCAGAAAAAGCTAGAAAAGGAACTCACCAATTCCAAGAACAAACGCCTTCATAATAATAGTGCATCACCCAACATAGGCCTTCAGTGTATTTCAAGACCTAAACAATAAATTGAATTAACACCCAGATCTCCATATGAATCAAAATTAGTAACACTTCAATTTGTTAACTTACGACATCTTTACGTATAGCTTCAAGTTCCTCAGGAGTTTTGCCTCCATCTAAAAGCTTCAGCTTTTGGGATAGTTGTTCCTAATCCTAGACTACAAAATCCTGCATAACCACTCACATGCTTTAAATATAGTTAAATTTCAGAGAAGGTAGAGTGGGTTTGATACTTTATTCATGCTTCAACGAATCAACCCAAAGCACTTTAGCCTTGGTCAATCTAACAATTTAAGCTTTCTTGATAGTTAGTTCCTTATTATTTAGATAAAAGAACAAACCCATCATTTTCAGAATTGCCCCTAATTGTTTACATTAGCTACCAAAATCCAAACAATGAGAAAAGGGGAGAAAAACAGCTCCAATATACGTCCAAGACCAGTTAGGTTAAGTCAAGGACAAAATCCACAACTAATGCGTAGAAAATAGAAGACCAGTCCTGAAATTTGATTCACACCAAATATATAGAAAATAGAAAAGAAAGGGAGTGAGAGAACAAGAGATCTAGAATACCAGAACTCACAAATTTCTAGTGTAGGCATATGTGGTAGAAAATCATTGCCAACAAAAAAACACATGAAGATAAAATCATCCACAATGCATTCAAAATCAATCTCGGGCAAACACTGGGTTGTCGATTACCTGTTTGACTAGGTGAGTACGGATGCGCCTGTGCAAACACTGTCGATGGCGTATAATCTAATATTTTTGAGACAGCAGGCTAGGGTTTGAGGTACACAATGTGGGTGAGGTTCAGGGTTTGAGGTACACCAAGTGGGTGAGATTTAGGGACACCATGTGGGTGAGCTTCAGGGAGGCAAGGTAAAAAGTTTGACGGAGACAATGGTTGAGGAAGAAACGTGAATGGTCTGCGACAATGGCTGAGTAGCGGCGTCGCGGGTTTAGGTTAGTTTTTATATTCGTAATACTACGACGGTCTTAGGTCAAAACCCTTCGTTGACTTTGTTGTACGTAATTACAAGTTTGTCACCACCATACATTCTAAGATGGTTATTTATAACCGCCTTAGAATGTACGACGTGAAAAATTATTTTTTCCCCCTAGTTACAAAATTACCACCGCGCCTTATACTAAAGTGGTTCTTCAGAACCGTCATAGATCACGCGATGTAGAATGCCATAATTCTAGTAGTGTGAAGTTAATTTTAGCAAATTTATTGGTTTTAGTTGTTTTGTAGAGTTTTGGTACACCAACAAAGAAGAAAGCATTTTTGGGTGATGAAGAAGTGCACTTAGCGTGCCAACCAAGCTTAGCACATATGAGACAACTTGGAAGGCCACGTGACAAGCATCTAGAGGCTATTGGGAGAAGATTTGAAGTATGGCCCCACACAGCGTAAGTAGTGCGCTTAATTAATTGTTTCCTTTGATACTAGTTTGGGCTAAGCACACATCCTGGGCTTAGTGCGCAACCACTTAAACTAATGTTGTTTTTGTGTACACGCTTAGCGCAGTTACCAGGCTAGCACACAAGCCTTTTTGAGATAATATTTTGGAGCAAAAAGTTTAAAAGAGAGGGATTTTATTAAGGTTGCAGTTCAGAGACTTTAGAACAAACATTTTTGGGTGCTCTGGTGTTCCTTGTTCTCCATTTTTTCTCCTCTTCTTCTTATATTCCCATTCTTGTTTTAGGTTTCTCATGGATATGAGAAGGTAACTTTATCATTGTTGAAGGCCTATATACCAAAAATCTATGATGTAACTATCTTTACTATCGATTTAATGTTACCTCACTATTATTGCTTCCTTTCTATGTTTATTGTTTTGTTTATGGTTTGGTCACTCATGTCTATGTATGTTGTAGTGCAATGATCATTGGAAAATTTATTTTCACTAAGAATAGAAAGGACTTCTAATTAACTCATATCTAGGGATGAAATGATGTTGTCTAACCTTTTATAAACCTTTGTTCCTACTCAAATCATCGGGTTTAACTTGCTAAGTGATTAGGAGTAGAAACTAGTGATTTAGACTCTTTTACATGAGATATTATGGTTAGAGCGGATTAATTGGTTAAGGTAATAGATGAAATAACATTAACTAGCAAAAACATCAAGAGTTTATTTGGTAGGCCAATCACCCAACATCCGACGAAGGAGTTGGATCTTGGGAGTCGAAGATTAGGTCAGGTTCCAACGAGCAGCCCTAAAAGCCTAAGAGTGTGTCAATGTATGTTGCGCTTCTTGTGTTCCTCATGCGAGTGATCTTGATTGTTGTAACAATAATAATCTTTTCCTTTCTAATTAACCACACAATCAAGATTAGGGTTGTTATATACTTTAATCACTTCAACCAAGCATTTTCTGATGCTTAAAAATCCCCAAAAAATTAATCACCGTCAAATGAAATTAAATAATAATAAAATTTACACCACCGCATCCTTTAAAGCCATCTTTTGACGATAAGAACCAAAATCATTAACAGACAAAAAGATTAGGGATTAAGATCGATCAATTCTTTGTTCAAGGACTAAAAGTAAAAACTCAAAAGTTCAATGACTAAAAACATAATTAATCCAAAACAAAAGGATGGGATAAGGGTTTACATAACTTATGGTTTGATTTCAATTAAAAGGCTTAAATAATCGAGGAGTTGATTTTAGTTTTTTAAATATTTTTATTTTGATTTTAATTTTTATAATGATTGTCAAGTAACATGATTGATGATGTAATAACGATTTTAGATTGCGAAGTCATTAGGAATTATGACAGGTCAATGAAATGTAATTTTATTTTTTTAGTAAACTATTTTTTAAAATTTTATATTCAAAATAATTGATAACATTATTCTCATATCAAACTTTGCTGTGTGATAAGTTAATAGATGGTCAACCTTGTTGTTACATGAAAGTAAAGATTAAAATTTAAAATTTAAAATTTTGCTGGAATTTAAAACAAAAAAATATGTTTAAAGAAGTAAAATAAAAATATCACATTTTATAAGGACCAAAAGTTATTTTAAAATAACAAAAGGATAAAAGGTTATTTAAACTCAATTTAAAAATAGAATTTGATTGGACTTTTTTCTTACTTCTGTTCCTTTTTATTTTAGGTTTTTTATGATTAAAATTCACTCAAAACCAATTATTTAAGAGAGTAAAAAAATAATATGTTTACAATCGGTTACAATTTTATATTTTAACATCATAAAATAATAACAAAATACCAAGAGGCAATTGCAATTTGCAAACACAAAGTATTCATCAACAATCATATAAATGAAGATGAATTCATTTAAATTTATTAAAGATTATAAAATTTTGTGAGATCTGCTTCTTATTTGATTAACCAGTTACTTACCATTTTTAAACACTCATCCGCATAGAATTTGTTCCTAAAATATTAATTTAGTGTATGTTGGACAAATAGTTCCAGTTAGTTTCTAATTTGTTTTTCACAACTGAAAAATTTGCTTGACTTTATAAACAGTATTTGACAAACATGTCTTTTTAATAGTTTGAAAAAAATAATTTGAAATGCTACCTCATGACAATTTTTGAAAATGACAGTTTTTATCTTTTTATATTTATTTCCTTCTTAGTCTTAAAATATTTAATAAATCTTCTTATTACTTTTTTTAGATAAGATGTTTTTTTTTCTTAACATTATTTATATTTGTTTCCATAATTTTTGACAGATTTGTTGAATCGTGTAATATTATTATTATATTATTTTAACATTACACTTTAAGATATTTTAATTATTACGTTAATTGACATAACAATGGTATAATATCTATTTAAGAGTATTAATTTATTTTATTTTAAACATAATTGAGAATATTTTAATATATAATATAGCATTAACAGTAGAATGCGTAATATGAAAAAAATATAATTAAAATAATTGATCTGTAATTGAAAAATCGAATGATTTTAAAATTAGTGAAAAAAATAAAATTATAAATATCCAAAAATACATTACCATTCTGGCAAATATATATATATATATATAATCAATAAAATAAAATTAAAATTTATTTAAAAACATCAAATCCTATATTTTATAATTTGATTTTTGACCAAATTGATTGTTCATATTTACTACAAAATTTGCGTGATCAAATAAAGATGGATTACCACCGATGTAGTTGGTAATGCGTTCATTATCATTAGACGTAGATCCATGAAGTAATATATTGTTAGATTATAATTTGTAACCTAATGTAACATTTTAACTTAAGTTTAGATAAAAGTAATTTAAATGTAACCTTTTTTATGTTTAGATGTTTTATTGTAAAACAAGGTTGATCATATAATTACTATATTAGACATCAAGTTTGAATAATATTTAAAGTATAATATTATAATTTATTTCATTATTTTTTTAATTGATCATATAATTACTATATTACCTCTCTAACGGATCCATCGAATATTGATAAAGAAATACTCCTGCGTTGTTTCTGATTGAATGTCCATTCATGCGCAATTCACGTCCAGTTGAACTCTCATTTGTAATGGACAAACAGCGTGGCACTTCATTTGATACAACTTTAACGACTATTTAGATACTCAAATAGGAAAACAACCAGTTTTACAATATAATGTAAAATAGGATAAAAATGTTATAAAACAACCTGAGGTAAGAAAAAAAAAAAGTTACAGACTTTATTTGCTATGTAGCGTCGACCAAAAAGTTGGACACAGTATACACAACTGCTTAGCTTTAAACTTGTAGTGTCAAATAGATGGTATTAAGCTATTCCATTGCAGCATTCAGCCATTAAGCTATTTTATAAGCCCTTCCAAACACTTTTATTACTTACATTATAAGATAAGCTCATATATGTTGTTCATAGGCTAAAATAGACTTATCTATACAATGATTACTTCAATAACCATTAATATATTTTATTTAAATTGGGTTTTGAAATAATTCATCATATACAAGAAGATTCAAATAAACTAAAATATACTTTAAATCGATCTATTTGATTTGTTTTGTTTTTATTCTAACTACTACGCTATTAATACTCATTTTTAAACTTTAAGGGTTAGATAGTTCTTTGTTTTACTGCAAGGGTTAGACAGTTTGAAATATATGTGAATATTAGTTTAGCTGACTTCCCACACTTTAACTCTACCACATTTTAGTTATGTAATTATTTTTTTAATTCCATTTAATTCCAAAATTGTATCAAGTAAGGTCTCCATTTAAAAGATCATATATTTACAAAAGGTTTTCATTAATTTGTTTATAAGATTGAAATATACACTGTCTTTTAAAATGCCAAAAAATTAATTAGTTAGTATTCAAATATATTTTATTATTAAAATTTTCAAATTAATATTTAAAAGACCATATATTTACAAAAGGTTTTATGTTTAATTTGTCCGTAATTAAGATTGAGATATATACTGTCTGTTAAAATACAAAAAATTAAATTAGTTAGTATTCAAATATTTTTTTATTAAAATTTGCAAACGTACGTTTAATTCACATATGCTAATGTTCAGAAAATAAAATTAAAATTAAAATACAATGTTAAATAAATATGCAACAAGTAAATTACATAAATATAATTCAATTGTTTATATAGTAGAACCTGTAAGGACAAATCGAAAACTAAACAAAAAAGTAAGAAATAAATATTATATTGAGGTACTAATTTATTTAACATTTATCTGTATTTTGGAATAAAAGATTGGCAAAAGGAGGGACAAGCAGAAAAAATTGACGCGGCCTGCTGCTTCATGGATAAACCGAATTTGGCAAAGGAATCAGCAGCAGCATTGTGCTGTGTGTAAAACAAGTATGAATGATTTGTAGCAGAGGTTAGAGCTTTCAACTCTTGACAGAGTGGGAAACAATGCTGCCTTGTAGATGTAGATGTAGATGTAGGGCATCCATCTAACACAAACTCAATAGCTATCTCAGAGCCCGATTCCACAAAAATTTTACCAAAATCATGCTGCCTTGCAATCTCAAGACTTATTGGAATGTTATGCTGCCTTAGAATATCACGATATAAACCCCAAATATCATACTTCCTTGCAATTTTCATACCATGATAAATACCCCAAATTTCAGCCTCATCAATTGACAAACATTCCCCAAGCTTAACCGAAAACCCAAGCACGAATCTACGACGGTTGCCACTGAATATACCTCCGCATGCAGCGGTACCTGAAGAGGGATCATAGGCACCACTCACATTTAGCCTCAACAACCAATCCTTAAAATTTTCGGGCTTCCACTTCAAGAGATTCCTCGTCATCAAATTGGGAGAAGCATGGGCTCTCATATAATCTTTATAACGCTTAAAGACAATATCTATGGTTTTACTAGGATCTATTGAATAGGCCCCATGCCCAAAGACATGTTGAAAGAACTTAAGGTCGTTGCGGTATTCCCACAACAGTTCCACTGCAATCCCAAAAAAAGTTGGCCAAAAAAAAGCTGCCTCTGAAAAAGATAAATTTGTTTCCAGCCACACTGTCACATCACCATTAAAAAACTTTGGTGCTAATTTCTTAGGTAACACACTTCTCCAAAATGCAGCCACCTTTGGACAATCACGAAGAGCATGCAGACATGTGTCCTCCAAAAAGTCGCATCGCCGACAAAAGGAGTCCATAGGAATCTGCCTATATCTCCTCTGGGCATTAGTAATTAAAGTTCCATCTGCAGCATTCCCCAGAAGATTTATAATTCTTTCAGGGCCAACCCACCTCGATAACCTGCAAAACAACCTTCTGTTCAGTCACACCACTTCTAGCAACCCTCTCATTCGCTGACTTTATATTTATAAGATTGCTATTTTTTACTTTATTACAATTTAACACTATAATTTTCATATATAAGATAATAATGAAACTTGCTTGTCCACATACCTAGGCTTTTTAATTAGTGGTTGTGATTCAAAACTGTTGAGATCATGCTCTAATTTTCTCTTGCCATAGGGATCATCATATCGAATATCATCCTGTCTCAATACATGGATTCCGGTTGCTTTAAACAGTGAGGTCTCTATCAGACCTGCGTATGTAATTTCCACATGGTTCCATTCCTTTTCTAAAGCCACTTCAGATAGATCATCAAGCTCAAAAGCTGATTTTAGGTCAAATAGATATGTATAATTCAATTTTGCCTTTCTTACTTCACTGCCCCCCCACCGAGAGGTAATTTTATGACGTTTGCCATTGATGAACATCTTGAGCCTGGGAATAACATCTAGATGTAGGCATTCCACTCGTGCTAGAAGAAGACAAAGAACATTGTCAGGGAATTCATTACGAAACCAGAAAGAACTTGAAGGTCCCCTGCTTTGGTGATTGAACCACTCTGGAATAGTTGCTCCTGGAAACAGAAACACAGTTTGTCCAGCCTCATGCAATTCCTGTTAGTCATAATTCATAAAGAAGTCATAAGTTTATTAACATCAAGTGTGCAATATATTATCAAATCATATACGTTAAAAACAAGAAAATACCTGATTTGACAACATGCTTAAACTCGAGGAAGACAAGGATATACATTCTCTTGCCGTGAATTCTTTTAAATTTGGTGGAACCCCCCTAATTTCCTGAAGATGCAAGCAACCACTCACATCAAGACTTCTTAAAAATTGCAATTCTTTGATGCATTCAGGAAGGAATGTGAAATTATTCTTCCTTAGGATTAAAATTTTCACATGATCAAGCTGCATGAAACCTGTTGAAAAAAAATCATCATACAGGTTGCAACCATCGACACTGAAGTGATATACATTTGAACATACTATTGAGCCCACTTTTTCTTCACCCTCTTCTGATTTTACCCATTGCCACCCCTTGCAACTTTCAGCGTCCAATGAAGCCAGTTTAGGCATCATGACAATGTTAATTGGTAACAAAAGAATTCCACAATGTCTCAGGGATAAAGTTTCGAGTCCAACAAGATTTTGAAATGAAACTGGCAATTCTTTTAAGCCAAGGTCAAGCAATTCAAGCATCAATAAGTTTTTCATCTCTCCTAATATTTCTGGAAAATTCTCAAGACTGGAACAATATGAAAGTTGAAGTGTTTCAAGCGAGGTCAAGTTGAGAGGTGGAAATGTGGTAAGCTTGCTGCAACTTTTAGCACTCAATATTTTAAGTTTACTTAGAAAACCAATTGAGTGGTGAACTGTAATTAAATTCCCACACCGATCAAATGAAAGTTCTTCCAAATTTGGGAGATCAGATACGTCAGGTATCTCTGTTAAAAATTCACACTCTTCAAAATTCAAAACCTTTAGATTCCAGAACTTCTGCAAAAGAAAAAATAAAGGAAAAAAGAAATAAGAACTAAATGAATAAATTTGAAGTAAATTTATTAATTAACAACATCAACAAAATATACTCCTTAAACTTGCCTTCCTTGAGCCATGGAACCCAAATGACGTAATGCAACTTTGAGGTAACTTGCATATGGCAAGTTCCTTCGGAGGAAAATTAGATGGTAAACAATTAGAAGGATACCGGTGCCATTCGAGTACTCTTAAACTTTCTGGAAAATAATTGGGACCTTGGGAAAATTTACCATTTCTAATAATAAGTATTTTAAGGTTTTTCATCTTTTTGAAGGCATCTCCTTCCCATTCTATTGTTGCTTCTTTCTCGGATAAGGAGAAATCCAGACATATGATTTCAATCTCACTACTTCCCTGTTAATGAAAAAAAGTACGTATCAACCACAATACAAGTTATATGTAAGACATCAATTCACCAGCTGTTTAAAGAAATTTACAAATTGTCATGAAAAAACTTGACTATGATGTAAAGATAAGATAGAAAAAACGATCAAGATAAGAAACCATACTCTCACTTACCAAGTTGTCTTCTAAAACTTCAATTATATCTTTTGTTAACCACAATCTCCTTCCCTTCCCTGGCTCTTTTGAGGATTCTTGTTGGTCTATTCGCCTGCCCATGTCCTGAATCAAGTCATGCATGGTAACTACATCATCCCAACCACTAACATTTATTAGAGATTTTTTAATCAACACCCCAATATGATGTTCCATGGAGTCATCATAATCACCACGAAGTATACGTTCGACCTCTGTCAATCTCCATCCTTTGAAGCAACAAGCAATGTCAAGAAAAACTTTCTTCTCTTCTTCCTCCAAAGCATCAAAGCTTACTTTAAGTATATCAAGAATTTCCTTCTTGGGAATTCTTTTATATTGTTTGATTGCAGATTCCCATTCTTGTATACTTTTTCCAACCAAGTGGGAACCTATTACTTCCAACGCCAATGGAAGACCAGAAGCATAAGTTACTACACGATGCAAGACCTCCTCGTAAGTTGGATAAGCTTTTTCTTTTTTAAAAGCTTCCCATGTAAGCAGCTGTAGAGCGTCGTTCTCATCCAATTCCTTCACCTCATATATTTTATTAACTTCATGAGATCTAAGCAATTGTTGGTCCCGAGTTGTGATGATGATTTTGCTGCCGGGACCAAACCAACCAGGTCTTCCAGCAATTGCTTGTAATTGCTCGCGTGTGTCAACATCATCTAGAATCAAGAGAACTTTCTTTCCTGTGAGCCTAGACTGTATGATTGAAATTCCTTGTTGCTTACTTGTTAAGTTGATGTTCTTATCTCCGAGTATTTCTAAAAGAAGCTTTCCTTGGAGGTGTTCTAACCCGTGTTTGTTTGAGTTTTCCCTCACATTTGCAAGAAAACACAAACTATCAAACTTCTCAGCAATTATCAATTCATTATAGACAGCTCGAGCAAGTGTTGATTTTCCTATCCCACCCATTCCATGAATCCCTATCATGTGGACACCATCATCAGATCCAGCATCCAAAAGGCTCCTTACATGTAGCACTCGTGACTCTAGTCCAACTGGATAATCCGCAACATGTAAAGGACGAAGACTAATCACCCCTGAGACCTGCTCAACAATCTTCTCAATAAACTTGAATTCATATCCATCTCTGTTTTAAACAAAAAAAGTTTTAACAAGTTAAACTAAAAAAGTCTTGCATGTATCCATGTCTTGATACGCATATTGTCAAGGTCAACAAGCATTTATTTTCCCTTTAGGTTTCATGTCAAATAATCAGACAAGTAAAAGTTAATCCAACAAAAACTGTAAAGTAAGAAAATTAGTATGGTGTCATACCCCTCTTTGAAATGATAGCCAGACAAGTCAGCTACTTGCTTCAGAGCCATCTTCCATTTTTGCAACTTCTCCGGGTCATGCTGGAACCTTCTCTCAAGCTTTGCCAATGCTTCTCCATAACTACCTCTCTGGTTTCTCACATCAGAAGGATCTACCTTATAAAAGACCGGTATAACCAACAACCGTTTCCTCTGGTCAAGGATGGTTGCAAGTTCATCTAAACAAAACGAGGAAGAAGCATAGTGTTCAGAGAGCACAGTGATGGCAACTCTGGAATCTGGAATTGCCTTCATAAGTGCTGGTGTTATTTCCTCCCCTCTTTTAAGCTCTTCATCATCAATGAAAGTGTGGATTCCCTTGCTCTGAAGAGTGTTGTAGAGATGGCCAGTAAAACCATGACGTGTGTCTTCCCCTCTGAAGCTGAGGAACACATCGAAATTGGAGGAAGAGGAAGAGGAAGGTGATCCCGTAGCCATGATAAGAAATCTTAGTATGAATGTGGATGGCTGCTTGTTGGGTCTCCAAATTAAATCAAACTTGAATAAGTATGAAATTGATAAGTGTTGTTTACACTCAGTATCAAACATATATATTATTACATTTACTTTCTTTTTTTGTAATAAATCATTACAAATTAATACAGTCAATTTTTATAATTGACATTATATTTAGAATAATTGATTATTGATAATGTTACATGTCCCAAAAAATTTAATTGTTAGCAATAAATAAAATACTAGTGAATGTTAACTAAAAAGTAAGATGATAATTTTATTAATGAACTTCAAAAAATTTGTTACATATTTTTTACTAAAAGAATAGTTATTTTTTTATTGATAAATATTAAATATTAATTATTAATTTTTTTTAATTTTTTGTTAACAGTAAAAATCGAATTCGTAACTATATTTTTTGAATCATTTAATCCATCTTATATTTCCTGGGTAAGTATCCTTCTTTTTTCGGAAGAAACTTCCTAGAAGAAAACTGAAAACTTAGTATGATTGTGGATGGCTTATGAATTGGGTCTCGAGATTCAAACTTTGACTCATTAAAATAAGAAGGTGACAGGGGTAAAGTGAACACGGACTATCAAACAAAACATACTTTATTAGGCGGATCCATCAAAGTAACGTTAATTATTGCACCAACTAACTTTATGGAAAATTTTCTATTTTCCTCTTTCTCAGAAGCAAAACCTTTGACTGTGCATGACAAAGGATAAATATTAAATTGTAAATATATAAAAATCATACAACTATGAATCAATGATAAATAAAATTAAGAGCTTTTTAAATTATAATTACCATTTAAAAAATTCGTAATTTAAAAAAAAAACTTTCATGACTTTGTAAGTTTTAATTGTCAAATTATCTTTAGTTCATAAAAAAAGAGTAAAATTACTCTAATACCTATTCTTCTTCAATTATGGACCGTCTCTACGAATCAATCAAACCACTTAAAAACGACTCGTGGGAACACTTATAATAATAATAATAATAATAATAATAATAATAATAATAATAATAATAATAATTGATGTGTTGGTCCCTCCTCAAACTTTGATACAAATAGCACTACTAGAAAAAGGCCTTTCCACGGCATAGTTTTTAAGACGGTCGTGACGCAAACGTCTTAAAAATATATGCGGTGGCATTTTCGTAATTTGAAGCTTCCATACAAAGACGGTGTTACTCAAACCCGTCTTAAAATTAGTTGTTCAGGACGGGTATTACAGCACGGTAGTAGAAAACTGAATGACATTTATTTTATAAAATAAATTATTTTATTTAAAATAATTTAAGACGGTGTGAATATGGACCATCTTTGAAGCTAGGAGAGACAACAACGGTGATTTGATAGACACCGTCTTTAATTGGTCTAATTAAAATTTAAAAATAATGCCCGTGTGCGTCTCTTCATCTGCGCCTTCAAAGGTTCTAGATCCAGAAGTAGCTGTGAACAAAGACAAATACCAAGTGTTTGACGAACTCGGGCGAGGCCGTTTTGGCACTGTGTTTCGCTGCTTCCAACATCGAGGACTGCGGCGGCATCAAAATGGAGGCCTTGGAGGTTGGTGGCGTGGTGGTGGTGGTTGTCGCCAGCGAGGAGACGGAAAAGAAGCAGCCGCTGGAGAAGAAGTCATTGTCGTAGTCGTCGGTGAAGAAGTTGCGGAGTGCGTCGATCCGGCGAAGAAGAAGGAGTTGGACGGCCTACGCGCCGAGATGCCGGTGGCGCTGGCGGAGTGCGTCGTTACTCTCTTTTACTTCAATTTAATCGATTACTTTCAATTCATGCGCGTTGCAATTATTAGGTTTTATATTTCCGATTGATTGCGCGTTGCAATTTAATCTATAATTTAAATATTAATTATTAAATTAATTTTTTTTTTTGCAGAGGAGATCGCGAAGTTGTTTCTGAACCTGTTCGGGCAACCGTCGGCGGCTTTGGTGCCGAGCGATTCCCACGCGCCGCCTGTAAACCAGAAGTTGAAGATTGGCGTGGTTCTATCTGGTGGTCAGGCTCCCGGCGGTCACAATGTCATTTCTGGAATCTTCGGTAAAGGATAATCTTCAATTGAATTGAGTTGAATCAGTGTTATGTTTTAATTTGAATGTTTGATTTTGGTTTTAGATTACCTGCAAGACCTTGTAGAAGGAAGCACATTGTATGGTTTCAGGGGTGGTCCAGCTGGCATCATGAAGTGCAAATACGTTGAACTCACCTCAGACTATATTTATCCTTACAGAAATCAGGTTTATTTTTCTATAAGTGTAGTTTTGACCCAATTTATTTTTTTCATTGTTCTTATGATAATTTATTACTGGTATATTTGGAGCTTCACATATTCCTTTGTTTATTCGAATATGGTTGTGTGGAATAAATATTTTCCTTTCACTGTCATGCTGTTTGTATTTCTTGACTTCTCAATCTGATGCTGTAAAGTTGATGCATATGACTTGCCTTCTATTGGTGGCTCATGCATGTAAATGTTTTCAAATGAAGTATCTTGCTGTTGTTTCAATTTTTTCCTAGAAATAATAATCATGAGATTGAAACTCCAGAGCAGGTTGGCCTATTTCTCTGCAGATTTGCTATAAAGATTGATCATATGAACTCTTGTACTGTTACACATCTTCTTCAAGTATGGGGAGTAATTTATTTTACATGTACAGTTTAAACAAGCTGAAGAAACAGTGCAGAAGCTAGACTTGGACGGCCTTGTTGTTATTGGTGGAGATGACTCGAACACAAATGCATGCATCCTTGCTATAAGCATTTCAGGTTTCTCTGAAGGGAATTTTAATTTTGGCATGATCTGCATCCAGGAATAGGGACCCCCTCCCCCTCCCAATTTTCTATTTTTTCTGAAGTCATGTATGTAGTAGGCTTTAGCATTCAGGTCCATTATTTTGACTTTTAGTTGATGCAATTAAGCATGTTTGGGTCTTCAACCCTGTTAGATTTATATTTTCTGGATTTGTCCCTATCTAGGAAAAAAATTGTTTTTGCTTAGTTTATGATTTTACCTTCAATGGCCTTTTACCTGTCCCTCTGTTGTATAATTTGTTTGGCATATACATGAGATAAAAAATTACCTTTCATAAATATACAACTTTTCCTGTTTCCTTAACTATTGTTTGTTCAACTTGGATTATACAGGAGTAAAAATATGAAAACTTGTGTGATTGGGTGCCCTAAAACCATTGATGGTGATTTGAAATGCAAAGAAGTTCCCACAAGTTTTGGGTTTGATACAACATGCAAGGTGAATGAAGCTATGCAGTCAGCCTTCTCTGTGCATTTATTATTATGTGATTAATAATGGGAATATACTAGTATATAATCAGAGAGCTTTTGAGAGAATCAAGTGAATTGCATTTTCTCCAGCAATGCAGTCAACATATTTCTTATAATATTATTTCTTTAACCTTGGATTTTGTACATAATTTGTTTTTGTCATATGTGCTAGCTGATATTTCATATGATTGTATATATTCTCGGTATAAAATGTATTAGCTTGGTGTGCATATGGAATATCCAGGGGCAGGGACAAGTTCAAACACAAGGGTTTGGAGCTGGGCTTAATATAGGTCCTGATACAAGGGGATGGGTATACATGTTTAATTGTGTTCTGCATTTTCTGTACTATCCACAAAGTTTGAGACATAATAGAAAGACATGAATAACCATTTCCCAGGCCTATAGTAGTGAGATTGGATGATGGAGATGTGGCACCAATTTCAGTCAAAAGACCAGAGCCAATGGATGATATTGTGTAAGTGTATAATGTCTGTATGCATGTATTATGCCCCCAATTAATAAAGTCCATAGTAGAAGGTCTGAAAGGTCCCACCAGTTCACAGTTTGGCATAGTTTTATAGATAATGCTTTGGGAAATCTCCCATTTTGTCCCACCCAAATTTGTAAAGTTACACTCTTTCTAGTTTCTTTTACATTATTACAAGCAAGATTATGAAGATTGAATAACAAGAGTTATTGATGTTTTTCAGATTGAATTACAAGCAAGTGGGAATGAGAACATTATTGAAAGTATTCTCCTTAGTTGGCTCATGTTGGAGTATTCTCCCTTCTTCCTCTGTATCTTCTAATGGCTATGTGGTGTTATCATTATTGAAAGGTAGTAATTCAAATTTCAACGAATTCTATGTTTATCAAAAATAAAAAATTATCAGCAATATAATGATCTGGTAAGGATTAGTTCTAAATTATTTTACTATATGGCTGCTTTGATGGGGATGTCTGCCAGCAATGCATATAATCAAAATTCAAATCAATGAAAGAAACTAAAAGATTATTGCATGATTTCTATATTGTTATAGTATCTGTCTAAATATTTCAAATAATTTATATCCAGCTACATTTTCTTTTTTAGATGACTACGTACCAATCTGCATTTAAAACTTGTCTTAAAATAAGCTGTTGGATATAAAACTTTGGCAAACTTACACGGTTTAAAACTATAAGTATCGACTCTTAAAAAAAACCATAAGTATCAATCGGTCAATTTAATCTTTAAAATTATAAAAATATTATTTTAGTATTTGAAATTATAACAATAAAGACTAAAATGATTAACATTTGGTAATTTCAAAAATTGAAATGATATTTATATATAATTTCAGAAACTTGATTAACCTATACTTAAAAAAAAAACTAGATTAACCGATCGATACTTATAAAATTCTAAAAACTAATTTGATGTATTGTTGTTTTTCTTTACGTGTAAAAGTGTTAATTTGTATATGAATATGTAAAAGTGTTAATTCTAGAAACTAATTTGTCAATTTAATCAATAAAATTATAAAAACATTACTTTAGTATTTGAAATTATAACAATAAAGACTAAAATGATTAGCATTTGGTAATTTCAAAAATTGAAAAGCTATTTTTATATAATTTCAGAAACTAGATTAACTAGTACTTAAAATTATGGAAACTAATTTTGATGTATTGTTATTTTTATATTTTTTATCAACAATATTATTTCCTTTTGCTTGTGTGAAGTGCCAAAGTTCATATTAAGAGAGAAAGAGAGAGAGATAGAAGGGGAAAAAGCATCAAAGATCATGAAACCCAACTTTTCCTTTTTATCTAAGCTTTTGATACTGCAATATCTATCAGTTTTATGCATTTCTCAGGAATTTGATTTCTTCTACTTTGTTCAGCAGGTAAGTCATGATGAGTTCTGCATATTATAACGTTGAATAGTTTAGTGTTTCATTTTCTTTCTTTTTTATTTCTACTGGATTCATTTATGTGTGTCTTTGTGTATTCACATTTTATTCTGATTAATTCTTCACGTATCATGCAGTGGCCAGGAGCATACTGTGACACAAAGCAGAGCTGCTGCTATCCTAAGACTGGGAAACCTGCTGCTATCCTAAGACTGGGAAACCTGCTATCTATCATATTTTGGTGCTAGAGGTAAATTGTCTTGCCTCCACGCTCAAAGTCTTAAATCTCACGTAATTTTACCTAATACATTATCTTTTTCATTTCACCTTTGGGTTTAAAATTGAATGATGAGACAAAGTCATTATGTTGGTTAATTTATATATAAATAGGCACCGATGTATTAATATGTCTAGAAAATAAAGCTTTCTACATCGGTCGTAAAAGGACCGATGTAGAACATGTGATAAACAAAGTCGTTTCTATGCAGGCAGCGATGTAGAAATCATAACTTTCTACGTCGGTCATAAAAGGACCGTCGTAGAACACGTCATAAAAGAAGTCGTGTCTACAACACCACCGATGTAGAAAATCACGTGTTTCTAAGACGGTCCTTTTACGACCGTCGTAGAAATCCGCCCTCTACAACGACCCTCGTTTCAAAGACGGACGTCCACCGTCTTTGAAATACGTTTTCCACCGATGTAAAATGGGATTTTTCTAGTAGTGTAGGTATGGCCAGTCCAATTAATTCGTTATACCCGTCAATCAAATGTTAGTTAATTTTAATATTTTAAAGAATTTTTTTTTCTCAAATTTACCCTTTGTACTCATGAATGGCAAGCCGCGTTTTTAATCATGACCAACGGGATTAATTCATGCTTGACTTTACATTTTTGTACCATTCTCGGATGAAAAGTATCATCCATTATCAAATAAACATGCTATTACACTTGGTTTTTAGATCCTTATCTCCCACCACCCTCCATAAACAAGTTCCTCCACCTAAGAATATCAATCAATTCCAATACTAAATAAATGTTAGACTTTTGATTGCAATGCTAAAACTATCTTCTTTTTTGGTACCTGAAACACAAAACATCATCATAATGTGTTTAACTTAATCAATATATTTTCTTGTCTTTAATGATAAGATTCTTTTTTTAAAAAATTGTTTTTTTATAAGACTTTTTTTAATTTCTAGATACATTAGTTATTTCTTTTTACATATATTTATTTAATTATTTTTTCTCTAATCTGAGAAACATTTTAAAAAGTTGAAATTAATTAACAGTTAGTTGCAGGGGTCCAAATTTGATGGGGACGGCCAATTTTTCTGGTATTCTTTTAGGTGGCTATAGCATTTCTCGGAATTAATAGACATATCGTACATTACGTGGATGAATTTTTTGGAAATTAATTTTTTATCTTGTACTTTGCTTGACTTATAACAAAAACATTAGTAATAGATCTACATGCACACCCACAAGTCATGAGCTTTTTGGGTGTTTTTGAGATTGAAACAAAGCCCTGTTGTTATGTTAATTGTTTTGGTAATTGCTTTATGCAACCCTGTTTTTGTTTGATGCACCTAAAATAAATTATATCTCTGTCTTATCCTTCTCCACTCGCTCACCCTCTTGTGTTCATCTGCCTCTTCACTGCATCCCAACTTCTCGTAGTGACAGCAAGTATGAGCCTGAGGTCACCTTATTGAGGAGCTTGGTAGAAGTCTGACAGATGACGACGATAGAGAAGGCAACAGAAGTGAGACACATGATTAACTAAAATTATAAACACATTTTTATCAACTAAAATTTATTAAAAAATTATAAAAGTAGTAGGACTTACTTTTTATTCATTGAGTTCTATTTTTAATTTTTTTAATGTAAATATTTTATATTATTGCGTAATGAGGAAGCAGGGTGTAGTGCATGTCAAAATGGTGCCGAAAGACTTACTCATATGTACTTTAGTATTGCATTTGCAAGGTCTTAATTAATTGGGATTATCTTCTAATTGTAAGGCATTTATCATTCATCAAAGACAAGTTGATTTGCCTTCTTGTACTTTTCAACACTCTCAGAAGCAAAACCTTTGACTGTGCATGACAAAAGATAAATATTAAATTGTAAATATAAAAAAAATCATACAACTATGAATCCATGATAAACAAAAGAGTAAATAGTCACTTTTGTCTCTCAATGTGTAATTCGTTGACAAATGCGTCCCTGACAAATGAAAATACAAAATTTAGTTAGTCCCTGAAAGTATAAAAAGTGCGAGAAATATGTCTTGTCATTAACTTTCTTCCGTTATCGTTAATAAAATAGCCTATATGTCATGTAGGGACAAATTTGTCACTAAAATGATTGGCAACTTGATTGCCAGAATAGAGGCATATTTGTCATAATATTTTGTTTGACTTTTTGTCTTCCCACTCCACTGACAAATGTGTCTCTAAAGAATCAAAATGCAAAATTTAATCCCTAAAAATATAAAAAGTGTGACAAATATATTCGGACGTTAATAATAGATTGTGATTAATTATTATTATTATTATTATTATTATTATTATTATTATTATGTGTTTATAATTTATTGCTCCTATTCATTTAGTACTTATGCAATATATTTTTTAAATTTCTTTTTAATATATATTTTTTTATTATTTTGATTTCCTTGTCAAACCTTAATCTTTGCTGTTAATTTTTTTTATTATCTTATACCTCATATTTAGATTGAAAATAATATGTCAAGAATTTTGAGTAGAAAAAACACAACCGGCCACGGGACCAAATTTATTTATTTTAAAAAGAGAATTTAATCAACTATTTTTTTTAAAAAACAAATCTCACAAAGTTTAAACTAGATAAAGCTAAATCAACTATATTTTTAAAAAATAAATCTCACAAAATTTAAACTAGATAAATTTAAAGTGAAATTATAAGTCTTTTTCCTTAACCTTCTATATTATCCTTCCACTGGTGGCTATAGAAGTAGTGTTCAAACTATATTGTTTGTTTTTTATTAAAAAAAATTAAAATTTTTATTTTTCAGATCCAAGAAATTTAGTGACATATATACTTACAGAAACGTTTCTATGAAACCATATGATGGCAAAGATACTAGAGGATGTTTTAGATATGTCTTGTCTTTTACGTTCTTTCTCCCGTATCTCTTTCGATCTAACTCATTTTCATCTTCATCCTCAAATAATTCCCAAAGAAACACCAATTTACTCAATGAACAAGAAAACCAGACCCACGAGGTCGCCCCAAAACACAATCTCGTCGATGAGGAGGTCCAATTCAAAGATATAAATCAAAACATGGATGACTGTAACATTCCATAAATCCCTCAGGATACACTATATGTTCCTGAAACAATTAAAGATAAACATAACTTTTATTACATAATCAAAACTGTAGAAAATAATATTCCTCTAAGACAAGATATAGGGGAAGAATTTCATTTACTTTCAAAAAACTCAATTTATGAGCATAGCTGTAAATACAAATATTTACACATCGGTTGTGTACAAGTAGTCATCAAGCCCTTAATTGATATGAACATAGATGCTGCAGTTTTAATGTGCCTTAAAGACATTAGACATAACAAATTTGAAGATTCCTTGATAGGGACAGTAGAAACAAGCCTAGGACAAGGTCCGGTCTACTTCAATTATTATCCAAACAAAATAGTGAGTCTGATGGATAGGAACATTCTTGACT
Organism: Glycine soja; assembly: GCF_004193775.1. Lineage (NCBI taxonomy): Eukaryota > Viridiplantae > Streptophyta > Magnoliopsida > Fabales > Fabaceae > Glycine > Glycine soja. The sequence goes on along the minus strand of NC_041017.1, from coordinate 28,122,897 downwards.
CTCTGTTCTTAAACATCCACTTTCATGGCCTTGACATGAAAGAAGGATCAATTCCAGTAGCCTTAATTTATAGCACTACTAAAAATTTTCTATTTTACGATGCACATTCTACGCGGTTGTACATAACCCGACGTAGTAGTGCACACGGTGGCATTTCCGTAAATATATAAGTTTTATATACGGCGCATTTCGTATACAACGACGTTTCAATTGAACGCCGCGTTTGTAGCTTTGGTGGAACTAATCTAAGACGGTGTGTTTATAGACACCGTCGTAGTTGTGGTTAGAGACAAAGACGGTGTTACGTGTGCACCGTCTTTAATTTTGTGCTTTATATACTCCTGTTTCGCGATGATTGAACACTCTCGCGTCCTCGAAAAAGCTATAGCAAAACCCTAATGCGCTCTGTTGCCTGAAGTCATCCCAGCGACGACTCCGTCGTGCCCACCCTGACATTGCGTTTCCAACCACCAAGAAGAAAAACCCTAGCCATTGTTCCGACCACCACCACGTATCAGATCTCGTGCCCTTTGGAGTGGTGTCGCCACCTTGCTAGTGTGAAGGTAAGGATGTCAAAGTTTTTGAGTTCTTGTTTGATAATATAAGTTTTTGAGTTCTTGTTTGATAATATAAGACTTTTAAAATGTGATTATCGACTTCTTGAGTTGCCCTAACAATGTCATCGTTGAATATGCGAAAAGGATTTGAAGGCCAAAGGGTTTAGTTAAGTCAGAGTACTAAGGAAGTTGATGTTCTTGGTTGTTTTGGTTTCGCGTTTTTCTTATCTGGATTGGTGCACTTCGAGCATAGGTTGTTGGATTTATTACATATGCATTTGTGGTTTGGATGATTTTCTACCATTATTACATATGCATAACCTATTGGATTCAAATGACAAAAGGAAGTTTTCAAATTAATACAAAAGATGAAATTGGGAGTTTTCAAACTTGGGTTTTGTCCCAATTCATGGGAACAGTTCAATGAGAAGCATGAATCAAATGTGCCAAAATCTTCTGGCACAAAAGACTGGAAATTAGGTGGTCCTACACTCTTACAGTGTAATTGGGTTTTGTTTTGCAATTTTTGTGCAAATTTTATGTTTGTTTGTTTCTTTACCTCTCTTTGCTTATAATTTATGATTCAAATTAATACAAAAGATCAGTTTTCTCATCTTCATTTTTTCATAGCAGATAAAGAGGGAAATATCCACCTTCAAGCTGCTGAAGCATCCGAACGTGGTTAGATTATACGAGGTAACATCCTAATTGTATGAGTCACACCATATTCTATCTGCAATCTATAAGAAACATAAAACATAATTTAAATAACGATATCAAAATTTAAGGTTGCTTTTTGTTACAGTTGTTGCACCTATATACGTTAGTACAATTGGCTTATTATTTTTTTTTCAAATATTATATTTTCTGTCCCCACTTATCCTTCATTTGCCCTCAATTTTTTCTGGGTTTATGAATCGATCCACTGGTGGATGCACTATTTTTCATTTATCCCTTAATGTTTGCTTTGTTTTTTGTTTTTTTTTTCTTGACCATGTGTTTTTTCTTTTTCTTTTTCTTGTTTACGTGTAAAAGTGCAGTTAATGCACTTTAAAATCATTGATTTTATAAGTATTTCCATTTTTGATGTGTTGTTTTGGCATTTCTCTACTTAGTCAGAAAAAGTTAGCTTCGCTTTTATTTTCTTTGTGGAAACATGTCTTACGTGGTTATCGGATCAACAATGTCTACAGTTTCTTCACTCATTTACATAGTCAGCAAATTGGAGTAATTAAGCTTTTTCTGAAACTAAGAGTCCAAGAACTGCTATTCGAGTTGGATAATTATTTGCGTTGTGTACTCTGGGTTTGAATTAATTTTGTTACATTTTTCAGAGGAACTTAGATCAATTGGAAGAGTTACTCAAGAAGGTTAAATTGAAGACCATAAGGACTGAACCACCTTCTGCATCTATTGCTGGCACAAGGTACTTTTTGATTATTAATTTTGATTGTGCGTTTAGAAATTATTAAAAAATAATAATTTTCTTATGGGTTGTTATTGGTTGGTAAGTTGGTGTATCTTTGGTGTTTCTGTAGATTCTGTAGTTGCTGCGTTACAATTTCTGGCTCCCTCTGCCAAAACTAGTAATTATCAAGTAAAATGGTGTAAGTAAAGAGTAACATAGAGGAAAAATAAATGCAAAGGGATTATTTTTTTAAAATCATTTTGACTTAGATCCTATTTGAATGTTTCAACATGACCCACAGTAGGATATGAGATCATTATGGTGTATTTAGGAGCAGATTATCATATTTATACTAATAAGTATATCCAAATGCAAATGTTTTTTTTGTTTTTTGTGTTTATATTATAATTATAGAGTCAGTATGCTGTTTCCTTTTAGAAACAAATGAGAGCCACTACAGAGAATAGTATAGATTACTCTCTTTCATCTCTTTTCATTCCTCACACTTTCATCCATTTTCATTCATCTATACCAAACCCATTGTAAAAGTTTGATAGGTGCTGCATTTAAAGTCAAATCAAAATTCAATCCCTAAGAAATAAGGTTGTTGTCTTAAATAGAGAAAAGTAGGACAGTAATATCCACACCAGGAATAACATAAAATTCCTAATCTTGAATAGTTCCCCAAAATTTAGAATCATAGTTAGCATAAAAAATTAAAAATCTAATTCCAACATAAAACTTTAAAAACCCTTGTTATTCATTAACTCCCTTTAGGTCGTTGTGGTGGACCAGCAGTGACTCACTGGGGGTATTCATTTCGTTTTTTGTCTAGTTTGGAGGAAATAAAATCCGTAGCATTTGAAAGGGAGTAAGGGATGAATGTCCTTCTAAACCTTCCTCTATTTCAGATTCTGTCTCCTATTGATCCTCACCCATCTCCTCAGCCCTCTCCTGTGTTATTCTGTCTCCTAATAAGACCCCATTCTGCTAATTGCTAGTCTCTTTCTTGGCTAGCACCTACTACCTCTCTCGATCGGCCTCCTTGTGTTTTTCTTTTTATTAGTTTCATTTTGTTTGTTTTCATTATTATAAAGTCTCAAGACGTTAATTTAAAAAATAGTCATTATAGAAACTCATGTATAGATATACTAGTATTTGATATTTTGCGCTTATGTATTGAAAATAAGCTGATTCTAACGGGGATTAATTTAAGTATTTGTAGGTTTATTACATTACAAGAACGCACCTTGAAATATACAATAGTACTGTTGTAACTATAACAACTAGTTAATAACCTATTTTACACACACAGACACACACACACACACACACCTTGAAATATACAATAGTACTGTTGTAACTAAATATGTGAATTCAATCTCTTCTTATTTAATGGAATTCAACTTACTAGTGTGTTTGGATTAGATTGATGGTGAAAAAAATTAATTAAATTTTCATGATAAAGATAAAGTGATAAATAGTTGTTTCTATTTTTTTTATGGTATGGCCATAATTTTGTGGAATAAAATGGATTGTTGTGTTTTATCCCAACACAATATATACATTGCCGCGGTTTAAAAATTAAAATACATTGGCTATAAACGTCACAAAGCATACAGTTGTGGTTTATTTGTTCTTAGCATTTATTGGCGGCTATAATTTGCCACAATGTTTATTCTATTATTTTTTACCCCTTTTTGAATTTTAATGATCTAAATTAAAACAAAAAAATTTCTAAACATCTTGTCTTCAACAACATTGGAACAGCTCTGAGCTCTCTCTGGTCCTCAATCTTGATTAATATCCTCCAGTTGCAACACCCTAACTCGCTAAGTCACACGCAGCACCGTGATTTTCTGCAGGTTCTCATCCTTAAACCTTAATTTTGTCCCTTGATTAAATTAATAGTTATATATATATATATATATATATATATATTAACATTTTAAAAACTATAAACCCTAATCTATACTATCTGTCAAATGACCAGACCAAAGACCCCTAATTTAATCGCACGTCGTCGTTCCTGCCAGCAGAACACAGAGGCCACCATCGTGTGTTGTTCAATCTAAGGTACCTTCTGCCTGCGTTCGTTCTATCAGTTATAGTTTCATTGTTTATTGCATTTGAGGTGGACATGGACTCCCCTGTTATGATATGTTTCCTACTTTGTAACTGTTGAGTGTCATTTCTCTCATTAAGTTTCTAAATACTAAAATAACAATACCTGCACAATCAATAAGTGTGTTCTCATAAATTGACTTAAAAGAGTTCAAGCCAGGAAAGTGGCAAGGCGTTCTGATTCATTTGAACAATTTGTCTGTGAAATCACGCGTCTTTTGTTTTGAATTAAAATTGTTTACATTTTATATAAGATTAAATTGCACTAACTCCCCTTAAAAGTTTTTGATATTGCACAAAACCCTTGCTTTTTTAACGTTTACAGCTGCTTTCTTACAGGGGTACATGGTGTAATGATTTTCAATCAATTAATGGTATAGTGTAATGTACAAGGATATTAGTGTCATGTTTTGCAAACAATTAATAGGGTTAGTGTAGGAGTAGAAAAAACAGGGATATCAGGGGGAATTTCAGTGACAATTAGTGTAATTTACTCTTGATTGATATAATTTTTTTTTGGAAAGAAAATATATATATATTGATTAAAAAAGTACCAGAGGTACTACAAGATACATAGTAGACCTGTAAAACAGGAAAGAAAAACCACCCTACAAAAACAGCACCCTACTAGGTGTCACACTAGCTAAAAGCTATAGACATTCCTGAAGACCAGCAATGGAAAGGAGTCTTGAAATCTTTTTCCAAACCCCTCAGCCAAGTCCATAAAAGGAATAAGATGCTATCTGTCAACTTAGAGATGTCAAAGGATAGGTTATGAAATATCATGTCGTTCCTGAGTCTCCAAATTGAGTTTGTAGCTGCTACCCACCACATTTTCCATCTTTTGTTAGAAGCCTTTGAAGCTGCTGCAGAATAGTGTTGGAGGAAATTATCCAATGGCCTGCAGTGGATAACCTTGTCTTCCTTGACCCAAGAGAAGAATTCCCACCATATAGGCATAATCTTATCACATTTGAAAAAAAGGTGAGGTGCAGTTTCAGGTTGACTGTGGCAGAAAGGGCAAAGATCATTTTCAACCTGAATTTGTCTCTTGACCAGGTTATCCTTGGTAGGAAGTCTATCCCAAAGCAACCTCCAGGCGAAAGAAAGGGCCCTAGGAGGAATTTTTAGCTTCCAGAGTTGCTGGAACCCCTCGAACTGACCTTGATCATCCAGAGTTGCCTTTGAATGGCATAGATCCTATTAATAACAGCTGAGGGGACCCTGAAAAAGGACATAAAAAACAGAGGTAATGCTGTTAGAACAGCATTAATAAGAGTGATTCTACCAGCCATAGAAATATTCCTCTGGTTCCATTTCTGTTCATCTGTTGTTCTAGGCTTGTAGCATAGCTCTACCTTTATCTGCCTTTCTGTTGTTCTACATAAACATCATCACAACTTCTCCACTTCAGTACAACATTTTGTTTTTAGGTTTTCTTGGATCAATCAAGTGCTATCATTCTTATTTTCCTATGGTTATCAAAACATAGACAGTCCCTTTTATCAAGTATTATCATTCATATTTTCCTGGCTGTAAATGTCACTTTTGTTGCCTTTACATTTGACTCCCTTTTCATTTGTATTTTAAGCTTTTTGGATTATTGCCACTGTTAACAGGTCCACATGTTTTTCAAAAGTGTTTCATGCACTACTGACCTATTTACATGCTTTAGCCTATTGGCTCATATGCCTAACTTAGGTTGTTTAGAGGTCCATTGGCCTATTTAAAGATAGGTCTCTTCTTGTCTGCTTACATGAGTTGAAATCTGACTATATTCTTAGTTTTTTTTTGGAAGGCAAAAATAGATATATATTAATATATGCAAAAACAGTACAAGTGGTACTGGATATAGGAAATACAAGGCACCAGTGGTGCTGCCCTCCAAAAAGCCCAAGCTATCCCAACTAAAAAGGTTATCCCATACAGGTTAACCAGAGGATTCCGAGATGTTGGAAGACCAATGGTTAAAACTGATGTTGTAGCCTTTTTGTCTAGCCTTTAACTAAGACCAAATTGAGAACATAGCATCTTCCATGACCTTCTGTGGCTCGAAAGGTTTGTCCTGGAAAATGAGGAAGTTCCTATGCTTCCATATAGTACTTGTCAAAGCAACCCACCATCCACAGCAAGTACTATGATTTTTCTCTGCTCCAAAACCATCACAAAACTGAAGAAAATGGTCCACTGGAGAAGCTGGGAGAGGTCCCATAGCCTGAATCCAGCTCATGGACTCCCACCATAGCCCTACTGTCTTCTTGCAATTGAAAAATAGATGCCCCACCTCCTCTTGTTCATCACCACATAAAGGACAAGCAATATCCTGAATGATCACCCCTCTCCTTGAGAGATTAGCTCTAGTGGGGAGTCTGTCTCTTAAAAGCTTCCAAGTGAAAACTGCATCTTTTGGAGGAATTTTCATATGCCATAGTAATTGTGATGTTCTCCTATCCGAGGCTGGTGTAGAAGGTGTTATCAGTAATTTATAAGCAGACTTAGTGGTATACACCCCACTAGGGTCAGCTTTCCATAACATGACATCTTTAACATATCTCTGAATGTGTATGGAATTGATCTCCTCCATAAAATTCACAGCTTGATCACTCTCATAATCAAGCAGATTCCTTCGCCACTTGAAGTTCCACCTCCACCTGTCCTGGTCAAAATTCCCCATCATTGAAATGAGATCAGCTTGCTGTTCATTGATGAGAAAGACCTGATTGTATTTCTATTGGAGAGTATAATCCTCCCCTAGCCATTTGTCTTTCCAGAAATTTACTTTATCCCCAAACCTCTTGAATTATAAGAAAGGATGATCATAACTACTGCTTTTTAATGCCCATCTCAACTGCCATTTTGTTATCTCTGGTGTCCATGTCCTTCATGAACTGCTGGACCTTCGAAGCAACACCCACATGGGTCAATCCCAGGTCTTTTACCAGGGCATATTGCCTTTCCAGTTCCTCTTCTTGATCTGAAGGTATGCAAACAGATTGTAAGCCCGTAACTGAGTTCATAGTTGGACTCTTAGGATATTGGGCCTGTCCCCTACTAGCCAGCACCACTTTTCTTCTAACATAGACCTTTGTGACAGATTCAGATCGGCCCATAACCTTAGGGCCCAAAACACCTTCAGGCTCGTTGGATTCTTAGTTGTCACGGACTGATGGCGAAGATGGGATCATGCACTGTGTTTTAGCATAAATGATAGGAGGTTTGCACTGGAAACTTTTACTTTCTAGTTAATTATTTTGTTGGTGCAAATTATGTCTTCGTAGCATACTAGTCCAGTAGAAATCATTAAAGGACGAGTGTTGAGAGAGCCACATGCTGAGATGGTTACCTTGTATTGAATTTGGAGTTTCTTTGTTACCTTAGTCCTCCAACTTGCTGCAGCAATCACTCCTAACCACTTCTTTTTCAAGCGATCTGCTGAGGAATTTATAAATAACCAGCGACATAAAGAGTGACTGGTCCATGGTATGCATAAACTTCAGTGCAATTGGAACTAAATTTTTAAATTTGCAGTACTAACTTACAATTATGAATACTTGCAGTGGTTTGCTAATGACACACCGTTGGACATCGACATCATCACCACAATTCGAAAGAAATGGGCAACATTTTTTTTAAAGACAACAATAAGTAAAAACGGCTAATGATGGCGTAGGAGTATTTTTTTTTTCTTGTATTTGAGACAATTGTTATGTTATTTTACACAGCAGCTATTTTATTTTCGGTCATGCCACTGTGATTCATAATGAATCACAATTCCTATAATGGTGATTGCGTGCAATGGTTTTCTGTTCTTAGTATTACCTACTAAATTTCATATAATTGTAGTAATATATTGTCTTTACCCCCTTCTACTGCATTGCATCTGCATTTGATTACCATAGCAACAATTTAGTGCAGCCATAGTACCACCAAGCTTGGCACTGCAATTATATTCAGGTAAATTTAAATGCATAATCAGTTAATGTTAATGTTAATCTTAATTCTATTCATTTGTTACTATTAGTACTTTTTTTTTTGTATTGCTTTGAGATAACATGGTTTTACTCTCTGCTTGGGATGGATTAGGATGGAGAAGTTAAACGTGAAAAAAGTAAGATGCCAAGCAAAGGTGATTGGAACTGTAGTAACAGTTGTTGGGGCCATGTTGATGACATTGTACAAAGGGCAAGTAATCAGTTTCTTCGGGTCTAAGTACATGCATCACCCAACAAACTATGTACCTGAAAACAACACTGATTCTGGTGAAAAGGATTGGTTCAAGGGTTCTGTTCTTCTCGTACTTGCCACCCTTTCATGGGCTTCTTCATCCTTCAGGCAAGTAATTAAGTCTTTACTACTTTGATTGTTGGTCTAATGAGAGTGACTTGTGTACATTATTTATGATTAATGCAGGCAGTGACATTAAGGAAATACCCTGCTCAGCTCTCCCTCACAGCACTTGTGTGTGCCTTAGGTACACTTTGCTGCAGCCTATGCTGTAAGCCACTCTCTCTCTATTTGTCTATCCATCTATGATCTATCTAATAAATTATTATATGGTCTAGGATCATCTTATTCCAATTAATTTTTAAGTAACACATAATCGAGTTTTATTAATTTTTTTTTTTAAATTAAAAGAAACCTCAATTACCTATGACATAAAAATTGATCAGGAGTCAAGATTATAGACATGTCCTAGTCTCGGAATATACAATAATTTTTATTCTATTTTTCTGTGTATTTGTTGTTGAACCAGGGAATAATATAATCAGGTATCACCTACTATGTTCAAGGGATTGTCATACAGAAAAAAGGGTTTGTTTTCGTTATTGCTTTCAGCCCTTTGATGATGATTATCGTAGCCATCATGGGTGCCTTCATCCTTGCAGAAAAAATATATCTTGGAGGGTAAGTACTCAATACTCATATTCACTCCCAATGAACATATCTTGTTTTAGGCACAAAGAAAGAAGCTTAAACGTTTTAATTGACTCACTCTTGTATCATAAACTAAAAGTTTGGTGTTTCTTACATAAAAGTTGAAACATCACAATGTTAAAAAGCTATAGTCATTAGAGCTATAGCTTTGAAACAGTGGATTTATCTACAGGTGATTTCAGGGTCATTAGAGCTATTCTCATAGTAATGGGACTTCACTCTTTCAGGTTGGAGCTGTAGTCGTTGTCATATATTGATCCAAACATTAACTATTACACCCTTGATTACTTATATAAATATATGGAACCCCAAATTAGGATTGATACTATAAGAACTATATTCCATTTGCTAGTATGACCTGAAGTATCTTTTCTGGTTTTTTTTTTGTTTTCATATATATATAAACAATGCATGCATGCATGCATGTATTTATATATGTTTGTTGTATATAAATGTAGCTTTGTTTTTGAAATTTGAATGGCATAACACAAATTTCGTCAGCAGGGAAAACCACTTCAACGACGGTCGTTCTTTAAACCCGTCTTTATATTGTTATTTACCAACAACGACGGGTGCTAGGGACACCGACGTTGACATACTGCCAAACAACGTCGGACCTTTCTAACCCGACGTTGAAATGGAAGCATACAACGACGTGTCTTGGGCTACCCGACGTTGAAATGGGACAAAACAACGACGTGTTTTGGGCTACCCGTCGTTGAAATGGATCATAACAACGATGTGTTCTTCATAATGTGCGTCGTTGAATCCTTATTTATAACGTCTGTTCTTTTGTAGCCACTGACATTGTATTGTTGCATTACAAAGACAGGTGCTAGTTGACCGATGTCATTGTTGTCGACATACAACGACACCTGGAACAAAGACGGTGTTGGGCCCGTCGTAGATACTGGTTTTCCACCGATGTAGAAGCTTCTTTTTGTGGTAGTGTAGGATCCAGTACAAAGTCATGACAATTTATGTGTCTAGAGTCCTATTAAAACCCCAAAAAGGAGAGACGACTTTGTTTATCACCGATATGGCAAAGGCCAATGTTTCTCTCCCGAGAACAATAAAATGGGATGGGGTAACTCTTCCTAAAAAATGGGTCATGGATAAGGCCACATCGTCTGTCCCCCGACCCGCTCCAACAATAGAACAAATTAAGCAGACAACTCTGGTAAGGTAGAGATAACCTTCAATAGGAGAAATTCTTTCTCATCAAGGATAGAAGCCTCTAAGACTGAGTGTGAGTCAGCAAGAAGGTCTTTCTCGATGAAAACCCGTTCAATTCCAGTAGGATTAACCAGATCTGAGTCACACAACCAGTTCCCTACTATAAACCTCCAAGGTTTAGATACCACATCTAGTATACCTAGAACAACATACAACCAAGAACAAGAGGACGACCAAAAGTCAATCCAATCCCTAACTTATTCCTCTATGCATGAACCTTATGATGCTATCTGACAACTTTAGCATTGATAAAGAAACCCTTAGGAAAGACTTTTATTCTTCTGAGAATGAACCTCAAAGGAGATGATTTTTCAACATTTTAAGGGTCCAAACAGAAAACAAATCCAAGACAAGTTCTATAAATTTGTCGAAAGAGTCAAAATTAATGTTCTATTCTTTGATTGGTTTCACGCTTATACCATTAAAGAAAATATAGATTACCCGTGGAAACAATATATCATAGGTGATCCTACAACCAACGCCATTTGGCAAATCAAAGACGATGAGATAATCCAATCGGAATTACCTCCCACAACACAATACCAATTACCAAAGGTCAAAGACAACAATGATAGACTTGTTATGGCCAATCCATTTAAAACAAAACATGTCAATGAAGAAGTAACTTCTAAAGACATCAAAAGCCTCATGGAACAGGCTAATTATACCAACAAATATTTGCAAGTTTTAGGAGAGTCTTTTAAGGCCAAAACAATTCCTAAACCAAAGTCTTTAGAAGAATCTCAACTAAATATCCCGATAGAAAAACCTTTGTTCAAAGCTTTCAAAATTGGCGACAAAGCTAAATGGAAAATTAGGAAACTTAGAAAAAACAAGTCCCTGATAGAAGGAATAGGTGACAATAATAGTGAATTATTAAACAAGCTTGATAGTATACTTAGAGTCATCCCAGAAACTCCCCAAGCTTCGGAAAATACATCAAAAATGGTAACAAGAAGTACCTCCAAATTAATTAATGTTATAAATGAAGATAGTGACCAAAATTCATAAAACACAATTGAGATAGGTTCAGTATTAGAAAAGGACATAAATCCGATAAATTTCAAACACTGGAAAACACTTTCCAAATTATATTATCAATGTCTAACTGCCCCTGACCTTCTACTAGAAGAAAAAGGTGAGAATAATTTTAAAAGCTTTAGTGCAAATAACATTTATGAGTGGAACATAGATGTCCAAACGGAGTACAATATCATGAATACACTCCAACACATGACCATGGTAGTCACAGCCTACCAAACGTCCCATGAATGTTCGGAAGAAACCATTATTGATATCTTAGTGGCAGGATTTTCCGTACAATTAAAAGGTTGGTGGGATAATTATCTCACTAATGACGAAAAATAAAAAATTTACAGCGCAGTTAAGACGAATTTCAACGGAAAAGTCATTACTAATGACGATAATAAGGAGATTCCTAACGCTGTTAACACATTGATATTTAAAATAGCCCAACATTTTATTGGAGACCCGTTTCTCTGGAAAGATAGGTCTGTAGAATTATTATCCAATCTGAAGTGTAGAACTTTAGCAGATTTTAGGTAGTATAGAGATACCTTCCTAACTAGAGTTTACACTAGAGAAGATAGTCAACAACCTTTTTGGAAAGAAAAATTTCTAGCGGGTCTTCTAAGATCATTAGGAAATAAGGTTAGAGATAAAATTCGTAGCCAATCTGCTAATGGAGACATTCCATATAAGAGTTTAAGTTACGGTCAATTAATCTCTTATGTCCAGAAAGTAGCCCTAAAAATCTGTCAAGATGATAAAATTCAAAGGCAATTAGCTAAAGAAAAAACCCAAACAAAGAGAGATTTAGGATCTTTCTGCGAACAATTTGGACTACCAGCTTGTCCAAAACAAAAGAAAAAACAAACTTCTAGGAAAGAAACCCATGAGAATAAAATTGTCCACAAAAAGAGATTTCCAAAAAGGAGATACTTGCACAAACCCTCGACTAGCAAAGAAATGGAAAATCCTAAACAAAAATTAAAATAAAAAATAACGTGTTACAATTGTGGAAAACAAGGCCATATTAGCAAATATTGTAGGTTAAAGAAAAAATTAAGAAATTTTAACCTAGAACCGGCCATTGAAGAGCAGATTAATAATTTGCTCATAGAAACTTCGGAGGAAGAAACAGAAACTTCATCCTCCACATTATCTGATGAAAACCTTAACATAATACAACAAGATGACCAACCATCTTCTACGGATGACGAAGAAAGTCAAATCAACACTCTAACAAGAGAACAAGATCTCTTGTTCGAGGCCATCAACTCTATACCAGATCCCCAGGAAAAGAAGGTTTTTCTAGAAAAATTAAAGAAAACTCTGGAAAACAAACCCAGACAAAAAGATTTTATTACAAATAATAAATTTGACGTTAGTAACATATTCAAAAGGTTAGAAAATACTTCAACCAAACCAACAACAATCCAGGATCTCCAAATAGAGATTAATAATTTGAAAAGAGAAGTTAAAGAACTTTGTCAACAACAAAAAATTTATCAAATCATCCTTTTCCAACTTGAGGAAGATAGTGATTCTGAGAGTACCAAAAATGATGAAGAAAATCAAACTGAAAATTTGGAAGATGATATGTTTATGAGATTAATCAAAAAGATTAAAATCCAAAAATTTTACGTAAACATTAAAATCATTATTAATGATTTTGTTTTAGATACAATGGCCTTATTTGATACAGGGGTTGATCCAAACTGTATTTTAGAAGGATTAATTCCCACAAAATTCTTTGAGAAAACCATAGAAAAATTAAGCACGGCCAATGGCTCGAAATTAAAAATTAATTTTAAATTATCAAATGCAATCATTGAAAATCAAGGCCTTAGGATTAACACAAATTTTCTTCTGGTAAAAAACCTTAAGAACGAAGTAATCATAGGTACTCCCTTTATTAGAGCTCTTTTTCCTATTCAGATATCTAAAGAGGGAATAACTACAACTCATTTAGGCAGAAAAATTATATTTAATTTTCCCACTAAACCAATCTCTAGAAATATAAATCTCATAGAAAATAAATTAACCAAATTAACTTCTTAAAAGAAGAAGTATCTTTTAATAACATCCAAATACAACTGGAAAAACCTCAGATAAAAGAAAAAATTCAATCTTTATTACATTATATTGAAACAACTATCTGTTCCGATTTGCCACATGCATTTTGGAATAGGAAGAAACACATTGTCGATCTCCCTTGTAAGAAAGACTTCAGGGAAAAACAAATTCCCACAAAAGTTAGGCAAATCCAAATGAATGAAGAACTCTTCCAATACTGCCAAAAAGAAATCAAGGATTTGCTTGATAAAGGCCTAATCAGAAAAAGCAAAAGCTCATGGTTTTGTGCTGCTTTCTATGTCAATAAACAGGCTGAGCTTGAGTGAGGTACGCCTCATTTAGTCATAAACTATAAACCTTTAAATCAAGTGTTACAATGTATTAGGTATCCTATCCCAAATAAAAAAGATCTACTTAACAGATTAAATTTTGCAAAAATATTTTCCAAATTTGATATGAAATCTGAATTTTGGCAAATTCAAATCCAAGAATCAGATAGGTACAAAACAACGTTCAGTGTACCTCTCGGGCAATATGAGTGGAATGTAATGTCATTCGGACTGAAGAATGCCCCTTCAAAATTTCAAAAAATTATGAATGATATTTTCAATCCTTATTCAAAATTTGTCATTGTCTACATAGATGATGTTTTAATCTTTTCCCAAAATATTGACCAACATTTCAAACATCTTCAGACCTTTATTCATATCATTAAACATAATGGTTTATTGGTCTCTAAATCAAAAATCAATCTTTTTCAAACTCGGATTAGATTCCTTGGTCATAATATATATCAGGGAACAATCATTCCAATAGGCAGATCAATAGAATTTGCCAGCAAATTCTCCAACCAAATCTTAGACAAAACCCAGTTATAAAGATTTCTCGGTTGTCTGAATTATGTAGGTGAATTTGTTCCATATTTAAACAATATTATCAAACCATTACATGATAGATTGAAGAAAAATCCGCCTCCTTGGTCGGACCTTCATACCCAAACAATCAAAGATATCAAACTCAAAGTCCAATCCATAAAATGTATGTATCTTCCTATTTCACAGGCATTCAAAATCATTGAAACTGATCCATCTGACATAGGTTATGGTGGTATTCTCATACAAAGAGTCCATGGCCAAGAACATGTCATTGCATATACATCAAAACATTAGAATTCTGCGCAACTAAAATATTCAACTGTAAAAAAGAAGTTTTAGCAATTGTTTTGTGCATTTCCAAATTTCAATTAGATTTATTAAATAAATTTTTTTAATTCGGGTTGATTGTAAGTCAGCCAAGGATATTTTACAAAAGGATGTTAAAAATCTTGCCTCGAAACAAATTTTTGCAAGATGACAAGCAATTTTAAGTGTCTTTGATTTTGACATAGAATATATCAAGGACATCTCAAACTCTCTGCCTAACTACCTTACCCGTGAATTCTTACAGAAAAACGGTGATGCCTCCTAAGGCAAAAGGAACCTCCTTGAGGGGTGGTAGAAGTATGGGAAAAGGTTTCAGATTGGCTCTACCAGAGCCCATAATCAAGAAAAGTTCCTCAACATCCTCTGGGTCACCAACCCAGGCTAGGTCTTCTACCCAGAAAATTAAAGCTGAAGGGTCATAAACCCAAAACATCTCCATCAAACTTGAGTCATCCACTCAAAAGCCCCCCAAACCGGTAACCACCAAACAAACATCGGCTGACTATGCTTGGTCACTCAAAACCCTTCTAGCCCTTGAAGAAATGGGTCTAACCAAAACCCCACTTTTAGCAAAAAAGACTTGGGCATAAATTGCCTCAGAATCTGATGATGATTATGAAACATAACTTCAAAAGCAAATCCAGCTAGCCAAACAAGCCAAAACGATTATTAATCCCAAAGGCAAACAAGTATTATCCCAAAATCCCCCACAAAAACCCATTAACAATTATATTTCTAAAAATAATTTTTTGAATGTTTTGTAGATGGAGTCAGAATTCTGGGACAAAAATCCTTTCAAGGCTACAACAAAAGTATTCCCACCGGGATTTTGTTTTAGGCCAATAGCCATAAATAAAACAAGAAAATTTTACGAATTTATTTTAGTGGATACAAATTCAATATCCATTAACCATTTCAAATACAATAATGACCCAAGTCTGAACACGCATTTGACTATTCAAATCCTAAAAGTCCTGCAACCCAGACATTTTGGTCCAAACCTTAACTAACCCAAAAAATTCTCTGCCCCATTTGACCCAGCAGGTTATACCTTTTGGGACTATGTTGACGCATGGACAAATGTTTTCTGGCACCAAAATAATAAATTCAAACACTCATGGTTAATTTATTTAAAAACTAATACAGTTTATAATTTTCCGAATTGGTTTCTCCAATGGTGGGATTTCTTCGGACCAACCTCAGCCATTTATCTAGACCAAGTCCAACAATGATTTGAACAATTTAACAAAATGTTCAATGCCCAAGAGTCAAGGATCCCTGCAGATTTAATGTATTTTTCCAACTTCGCATTGCCGTGGATTTTTCTCATGGCAATACAGGTATGGTAAAACAGAAAGTCACGAGCAATTTCCACATTTACAGCGACATGCATTCATTAAATGGTGGACCCAATTTGACACTTCCAAGGTGGAACAACTTGATCCTTAACAAACTTGCAAATCAAGTTGATCCGCAAGAAGCTTTTATCTTTTTTATTTTATTTTAGAAGGTAATTTTATTTTTGAATACGAATAACATAAAATTTCCATGAATTTAAACGTAAAATCATTCCAAACATAAAATAACATTATATTAACTTAAACAATACATTAACTTTAACAGAGTGGAAACAAATTAGCATCAAATACTACAACTAAGGCATGCTAATTTTGTGACAAAGACACATTATCTTCCCTTTCTATTACATGCTTACTAAAAACACCTAAAATTTTTATTGGCCCAAATTTTTTCTAGTAGTTTGAATGCACTAACACCTTCAACACGTCATCGTTGATTTTAAGTTCAATAATTTCTTATTTGATAATTTTATCTGAATACTCATAGTGACTTGGTTGTCGAAAAAACAATCGCCTTACCATTTGTGTTTCATGAAGACCATAAGGGGGAATCCCTTGAGGCGCAACTTGCTTGATAAAATCCTTCAGTTCATCCATGGTACATCCGAAAGGAATGTCAAACTTTTTGGGATTTTTTCCTGTGAATGAGTAACCAACAAACTCATTTTAGCGTGGCATATTTCACCTCCCATTGTAATATAGCAGGGCATCATGAGTAGGAGTCACAATGGCTTCAAGTAAGTTTAATATATCATCTGGTGTTCTACCAATGGTGTATAATAACTCAATTGGACTAACACATAAAAATTGATGATTACACATTAACATTGTGTTAACATCATCATCATTTTTCAGTTGCATACATTGAAAGTGAAAATGGTCACCTGTATTTGTGAATGGCTGCTGGTAGTAAATTTCATCCAAATATTGTTCGTCGGTTAGCTGAAAGGTATTGTGTATTATGGTTTTTAACGTTTGAAAATCATAAACGTTAGGTACTCAAAAAGGTATTGGAGTGGAGGTTTGAAAATAAACACCATTGTCTTTGTGAACAATGGAACCATTTAGAAAAATAAAAGCTAATGTGGAATTCACAATTGTCTGACTGCTTGTTTCTCCCAAGAATGTCATACTTTGTTCAAAGAGTTGAGTTAGGAATGAATGTTTGATTTTTGACAGTGTTCGGCTGTGTGATATATATAGATGAGTTTCAGTATCATTGATTCAATTTTTTCAAATAAATACATATGTGTGCACATGGTTTCTGTTTGTGTTGTCAACCACACCAATGACGTGAATGTGTAGTCAAGTTTTACAGTGTGAATGTGTAGTCAAGTCTTACAATGTCCTGTCACGCTTTATGTTAACACGCATGCATTTCCCAATGTATTGTCAATACTAGAAAAATGCAATTTAGCAACCAAAATTAGCGACCAAAAAATTTTGGTCTTGTTAGCAACTGAAGTAGTGATCACACCGTTAATGTTCAAATCGCGACCAAATTTGCGACTGAAATTGATCGTGATGTCTAACTTGTGTCAGTGAGTGAATTAGCGACTGATATGAAAGGTCGCTGAAAACTTCGATGGCTGTTTCGGTTGCTGTATATGTAAAAAAATAAAAGCACTTTAGCCACCGAAGTAGCAACCGATATGTAGTTGAAGATAACTATCGAAGTGGTTTTGGTCGCTATATCAAGATTGTAGTGATAGAAAATATTTCGGTCGCTATGCTTATTTCCGTTTTGAGATTAACGACCGAATTAGCGACTAAAATCTCTTTTTATTTATAATTGAAGTAACAAAATTTTTATTTATTATAAATCGTAATAAATACATAATATACTTAAATATATTTTATACTAGAAAAATATTGAAATTAGTAATATTTTTCAATTAAGAAAATAATATTTACATTATTTGATTAGGATAAATAAGCCATGCTTATCATTAGTCTTTTAATTTGTGTTTTTTACAAAATAAATATTTAAAAATGATAATAAATACCCTTTATATTCTGAAAATATATGATAATCAAAATTTATAAAATTAAGTAATTCAAAATATAAGGTATAAGTGTAACACCAATGATTCATTAAGTTTTAATATGACATAAGTAAAATTTATGCATTGATGAAGACCCAATTTGACTTTAGTACAACATATGCATTGAGCAAGGCCTACTAAGATGCATTGGGTAACATATGCATTCACTAAAATCCCAAATTTATTTTAATTTAAGGCTTAATTGCAAAATTTGTCCCCCTATTTTACCTATTTCACCAAATTGGTCCTCCTATATTTTTAATTCACTATTTGAGTAACTGATTTTAATTAGGGGTGAGTAAACAGACTCGAGTCCATGGATCGGATAGTAGGGCTTGTGGTTCGCGCAGGCCACAAACCATTAATGGTTATGCAAGATTTTGGGTCCGTCTTGCATAATCCATGGATTGGATAGTAGGAAGGACAAAAACCATGATGTTTAAAATGAGAAATACACTCCTTTGTCACTACATCTAAGTGCTCATTTGAATATTTGGTGCAAAATATAATATCAATATAAATTTTATGCAAAAATAGTTAAAATTTAATTTTTTATTTATTATATTTTTATAATCTTATATATTATCTTTTAAAATATAACATGTAAGATTAAATTTTATTTTCACATAAATTAGAATATGTATATTTATATAAATTTTTTATTTTATATATTATATTTATCTTTTAAAATAATGTTTCTGATTTAGTGATAACATTTTTTTATCTATATTAAGAAATTCATTTTATTTATTGTAATATAGATAAAAATACTGTCAATAAATTACATAAATAAATATTTTAAAAATAGAAAATTTTCTCATTTTATTTAACTACATTTATTTACTATATAATTTAATTCTTTAAAAAAATTAACCACTTGACCAAACAATGTTAAATATAAATAAAAAATACTATTGCAATAAATAATAAAAGTGTCTTAATCTTAATATATGTAAAAAATACTATTCACATAAATTAGAATATGTATATTTATATAAGTTTTTTTTATTTTATATATTATATTTATCTTTTAAAATAATATTTCTGATTTAGTGATAACATTTTTTATCTATATTAAGAAATTCATGATATTTATTATAATATAGATAAAAATACTGTCAATAAATTACATAAATAAATATTTTAAAAATAAAAAATATTCTCATTTTATTCAAGTATATTTATTGGGAATCTCATGTAAGTCTGGTTGTTATCTTGCCTTTAATTGAAAATTTGTTTCATAAAACTTCGCATGGTTCTTTTGGAGTGTGAAACTTCAAATTGAATTGGAATAAATTGACATTGTAAGGATCTTTTACATCATCAGTGAATCGTGTATGTTGGAAGAAGAAGAAGATTTTATTTCATTTGGCACACAAAATACAAGAGTATGATCCCCTATTTATATTAAAATACAGTGACCACTCACATAATTTGCTTATTCAAGAATACTAAATGCTCACATAATTGCTTATTCAAGACTTTGTAACTCACAACCTTACAACTTTCATCTTCCACAATTTAAGGCTCATAAAACTTGTTATTATTATTTTTCTAATTAATATCTAACATCCTCCCTTAATTGGAAAATTCTTCTGCACACTAAGTCTTGCTCGCAATCTTCGAAAATCTTCAAATTTGAGAGGCTTGGTGAAAATATCCGCAACTTGATCTTGAGTTTTCACATGAGTCAATTCTAATTCTTTCTTGGTAATGCACTCTCTAATGAAATGATACCTTGTATCTATATGCTTACTTCGTTCATGGAACACCGGATTCTTGGCAAGCTCTTGTGCAGATCTATTATCAACATAGATCTTTGTGCTTTCCTTTTGCAACAACTGAAGTTCCTCCAACAATCTTCTTAGCCAAATGGCATGACATGTGCAAGAAGTTGCAGCTACATACTCGGCTTCACAAGTAGAAAGTGTCACAATGCCTTGCTTCTTAGAACTCCATGTAAAAACACAATCACCCATAAAAAATACAAATCCGGTAGTACTTTTTCTATCATCAACATCTCCGGCAAAATCACTATCACAAAATCCCACAAGCTTATAGTTATTGGAGGGAGAATAAAACAATCCAAAATCAATTGTACCTTTCAAGTAACGAAGAATTCTTTTTGCGGCTTTTAGATGAGGAGAGGTAGGAGCCTCCATAAAGCGACACACAACTCCCACCGCATATAGAATATCGGGCCTTGTATTGGTTAGATACCTTAAACTCCCCACAAGACTCTTGAAGATCGTGGAGTCTACCTTCTCTCCTTCATCAAACTTTGATAACTTCAAGCCACCTTCCATAGGTGTGTTCACGGGATTGCAATCAAGCATATTAAATTTCTTCAACGCTTCTTTTGTGTACCTTTCTTGTGAGACAAAGATACCATTCTCCGTTTGCTTCACTTCCATTCCCAAGTAATATGACATGAGTCCCATATCTGTCATATCAAATTCACGAGACATGGACTCCTTGAAGTCTTCAAACAAATTTGGGTTATTGCCGGTAAAGATAAGGTCATCCACATAAAGACAAATAAATAAGACATCACCATTATTAAAAGTTTTAACATAAAGAGCATACTCATTTTGACAACGAACAAACCCATTGTCTTGGAAGTACTTGTCAATGCGAGTATTCCATGCCCTCGGTGCTTGCTTTAGACCATACAACGCCTTGTTCAATTTCAAGACTTTTCCTTCTTGACCTTCGATGACAAAACCCATTGGTTGTTCAACATAGACATCTTCTTCAAGATAGCCATTTAGAAATGCCGATTTTACATCAAGCTGAAAAATTCTCCACTTCATTTGAGCTGCTAAGGAAATAAGAAGACGAATGGATTCCATGCGGGCAACCGGTGCAAACACTTCATGATAATCAACTCCATATTGTTGCTTATAACCTTTAGCTACAAGTCTTGCTTTGTGTCTCTCAACCTCTCCTTTTGCATTCTTCTTGATTTTGAACACCCATTTGACTCCAATTGCTTCATGACCTTTGGGAAGGCTTGATAACTCCTAAGTATTGTTCTTCTCAATGGCTTTGATTTCTTCTTCCATGGCTTGTCTCCACCTTTTGTCTTTCATTGCTTCATCAAAGTTTAAGGGTTCACTGTCAACAAAAAGACAAAACAAATCATTTATAACTTCAGTTTCATCATATAATTCTTGAATATTTCTCATTCTTCTCGGCCTTTCACTTGAACTCCCTTCGGAAGATGATGAGGCTTCATTGGTTGAAGGAGTTGGTGAAAGTGCTGGAGTTGAATCATTTGGAGTCAAGGCTTCTTCATCTATTTCTTCAAAGTACGGGAAAAAATCATAAGTGTCTTCTTTCTCCTCCCAATTCCATGTGCCTTCTTCATAGAACTCGACATCTCGGCTCACAATTGTCTTTCCATTGTTTGGATTGTACAATTTGTAGCCTTTTGAGCTTGCATCATAGCCAATGAACACATGTTTCTCACTCCGATCATCAAGCTTGAATCTTCCTTGGTCGGGTACATGATCATATGCAATGCTCCCAAATACTCTCAAGTGATCAACTCTTGGCTTCACTCCACTCCATGCTTCTTGTGGTGTTTGATCTTTGACATTCTTTGTTGGGGAGCGATTGGACAAATAAACGGCACATGCAACAGCTTCAGCCCAAAATTCCTTTGGCATATTTTTAGCCTTCAACATACATCTAGTCATATTAAGAATAGTTCTATTTTTTCTCTCCGCTACCCCATTTTGTTGTGGAGATCTAGGAACCGTTAGAGGGCGACGAATCCCATATTTTTCACAAAATTCATTAAATTCTTTTGATGTGAATTCGCCACCTCTATCGGATCTTAGAGCTTTGATTACATAACCACTCTCCTTTTCCACAAGAGCTTTAAAATTTTTAAAAGCTACAAATGCCTCAGATTTTTGCTTTAAAAAATAAACCCAAGTTTTTCTACTATAATCATCAATAAAAAGCAAGAAATATTTATTGTTACCACATGAAGGAGGATTGATTGGGCCACACACATCGGTGTAAACAAGTTGGAGAGGCTCCTTTGCTCTTGAATTAGCTTCTTTTGGAAAACTCCTTCTTGCATGCTTTCCAAGGAGACATGCTTCACACAATTGATTAGGATGGTTGATTTGAGGCATCCCTTTCACCATCTTCTCCTCTCCTAAGGATTTTAGTGCTCCAAAATTCAAGTGCCCAAATCTCATATGCCAACACCATGATTCATCTTTTATGCTAGCCTTCAAACATTTTACTTCATTGGTTTTAATGTTCAAAGTGAACATTCTATTTCTTGACATAAACACCTTGGCAATCAAATTAGAATTTTTATCTCAAAGCCATAAACAACAATCTTTCATATGAATTTCATACCCCTTTTCAACAAGTTGTCCCAAACTCAAAATATTGCTTTTTAGTTTAGGAACATAGTAAACATCCGTGATTAATTTGTGAGCACCATCTTTTAAAGAAATTAAAATGGTACCTTTTCCTTGGATTTGCACCTTGGAAGAATCTCCAAAAGAAACATTTCCTTTCACCTTCTCATCAAGTTCCACAAATTTCTCTTTGCATCCACACATGTGATTGCTTGCTCCATTGTCAAGATACCATAAGCATTTGTCTTCCTTCTCACCATTATTAATAGCCAACACCTTGTTGCCAAAATCTGAGAGATTCAGATTCCTTCATATGCAATGATTCAAACTCTCTACGTAGAGTTTGTAGGCGCACCTTTTTTACCTTATCAACACCTTCAAGGGAGGTTTTCAAAATCTCCCATGCTTCTTTGGATGTGGTTGCATTTGACACCAACTCGAACATAGCTTCATCCAAACCTTGATGAATGAAAGTAAGTGCTTGTTGATCCTTCTTCTTCGACTTCAACAAAGTCTCCTTCTCATTTGGTGACAAAATAGCCTCATTTTGAGGTTGGGTATAACCTTTCTCTACAATCTCTCATGCATCTTGAGAACCTAACAAGGCTTTCATGCGACGACACCAATTATCATAATTCTTTTTGGTAAGACGAGGGAATTGAAACATACTCAAGCCATTGCTTGCCATCTCTCAACTCACAAAGTGTTTCTCTCTCAACTCAGAAAGTGTTTCTCTCTCAACACTCTAGAACTCAAGCTCTGATACCACTTTGTTGGAAGAAGAAGAAGATTTTATTTCATTTGGCACACAAAATACAAGAGTATGATCCCCTATTTATATTAAAATAGAGTGACCACTCACATAATTTGCTTATTCAAGAATACTAAATGCTCACATAATTGCTTATTCAAGACTTTGTAATTCACAACCTTACAACTTTCATCTTCCACAATTTAAGGCTCATAAAACTTGTTATTATTATTTTTCTAATTAATATCTAACAGTGTATTGTCATATCATTGGAAATTATTGACTCTTGTTGCTTTAAAAGTCATGCTTGAAGTAATTTCTGATTTGACAGAATTTATTAAAATTCAACTCATGAGATGTAATTCAATAGCATTTAGGCAATGCCTATCAACATTTGATGTTTAATGTGATTGATTATTGTTTTACTGATAAAACTTGAATTAAATGTTGCGTTCTCGAGAGTATTCCTCCTGTTCTTTTATAAAAGCTAACAATGACGGGTGGTGTGGTCGATTAGTCTACTAATGAATATTTCTTTGTCATGATATATTTCTGTTAAAAATTTATGAATGGATGTAGTTAAGCGTTAAACGCCAGGTGCTTTTTTGTAGGCCATATTTCCTCGAATATTTGGCCATGAAGCATCAGGGTAATCTACTCTTATTTCTACGTTTGGATTAAGACAACATTGAGTCACTAGTGATCCTTAGGTTATTTTTGTTGAATTTCATAAGAAGAATTTTTGTATTTTTAAGAGTTACCCAATTGGGTAGTATGAGAATTTGATCAAATACTGATATGCCAAGTTGAGTTAGAGTGACAATGATCAGCTGAGAGTGAAGTATTACACTATGCATGGGAATGTGATACATTGTTGCATCAAGGACATTACTTTAGCTAAATCATTGCAAAAAGGTGTAGCCTTCTCAGTTGATATTTAATATTTGGTATATTTTTGCAGCATTGTTGAGAGTGTGGGACAAGGAGTGACTGAAGTCAAAGAGGGGGACCATGTGCTAACAGTATTCATTGGAGAATGCATGTCATGCAGGCAGTGCACATCTGGAAAAAGCAACACTTGTCAAGTTTTGGGATTGGAAAGGATGGGTTTAATGCATAGTGACCAGAAGACGCGCTTCTCAGTAAAAGGGGAACCTGTTTACCATTATTGCGCTGTTTCAAGTTTCAGTGAATACACAGTAGTCCATTCTGGATGTGCAGTGAAAGTCAGTCCCCCCTTGCACCTCTTGAGAAAATATGTCTTCTGAGCTGTGGGGTTGCTGCAGGTAAATGTTTCAGCTGTTTATTATTAGTTCTAAAATTAGGGAATAGATTAATGGAGTTTCAGTAATCAACATTGTAAACTTAAAACTGTGTACTTAAATTACTTGAAATAGTAACAGGTTAATAGCCATTAAGCTGTCTGATTCTTTTTTCTTGTTATTTCCTATAAATGGTTAGAGGAGGCATGACTTCTGTCTGTGTGTTCATCAGTTTGAATGTCAAAGGAACAGTATGGCCTTGGAAAATAAACAAAGGCAATATATATAATTGTAAAATCATCACAGGTGATCCTCTCAGCTGGAGGTCATCAAGTGAATTGGTCTGATTTTCTCTTAAATTAGTTAAAACTTAGAAAGATAATTTTGCATTTTGACAAAACCTGTTGCATATTTGAGACTGATTGATTGTCAAAGGTCACTGTTCTTTACAGTTTAAATTGATTTTAGGGCATATAAGTGTTCCATCACCTGCCTCATAGATGCTTGCCACATAGGTTTACCCTGCAAAATGTCCTCATATATTTTTGTTTTGCATTGTTTGCTTTAATATCTTGTAGTTTGTTAATGAATGACTTATATGCCCTAAACACATTATTTGCTTGCCACATAGGGCATATAAGTGTCGAAAAAATTATTTTTAATTGCATGTTTAGCGTGTTCTATTGATGACTTGTTACTGCTTCTGGACTTCCAGAAAAACTTGAAACTAATTTGATTATAACTCAATGTGTAATGATCCAAAACACAGTATTGGATTTCCGGATTATTAACCAAAGCAGCTCCACAAATGATTGGTAAGGAAACACAAGATAGTGTAAAACGTCTTATTATTGGATTTGATGATGCCAGAGGCATTGTAACTGGCATAGGTAAAGATTGGATGAAATTGAAGGAATTGTTAGTTCCAAGTGGCATTGGATGAATTTGTAGGCAAAATACAAATGCTGGACTTATTTTCCTCCTCTTTCTTATACCTCACAAATAATTTACTATGAACTTTTGCTACTAGACACTGTCAGAGCCATAGATCCCAATTAGTGTTGTTAATGTCATTGATAAATTAATATTTTTTTGTTGATTATGGGACTCATTTTTTTTAAACATTAGGTCTGGGTGCAGCATGGAATGTTGCTGACGTGTCAAAAGGATCAACTGTGGTGATTTTTGGTCTTGGAACTGTTGGCCTATCTGTAAGTACATTGATAATTCAATTGTATCGATCTTCTCAACAGATAAGCAACAATATTTTTCAAATTGTAATTAATTTTCCTTTGATCAATTAGGTTGCTCAAGCTTCCAAACTAAGGTGCATCTCGAATAATTGGTGTGGACAACAATCCACAGAAGTGTGAAAATGGTACTATATTCAATTCCTCAGGTTACTCTTAAATTTATATTTAATAATTCCCTATATTTACTTATTGTTGTTTGTTGCCACAGCTAAAGCTTTTGGGGTTGCTGAAGTTGTTTTCCCGAATTCCTATAAAGAACCTATTGCTCAGGTGGCTTGATCTTCTCATTACAAAACATCTGATTTAACTTTTCATATTTTATTTTGTGGAGAAAATTGTATGTAACTGTAATTGATGGCTATCAAAAGTATCCCGCTAGATCAAATATTACATATGTTTGATCCATACAAATTTATTTATTGTGAATTTTATTTTGGTCGAATATAATTTTACTTCGGCACAAAAACTGTAAGTATGCACACAAAGAAAAAGTTTGGAAGTCACAACAACCATTTATATATGTTGAAAATTTCCAGGTTATTAAGTGCATGACTGATGGTGGGGCAGATTTCTCGTTCGAATGTGTAGCTGACACTGATATGATAACCACTGCATTGCAGTCATGCTGTGATGTAATACTCTATAAACCCAAAATTTTTGTTTTGGCAATTGACGTTTCAAAGCTTTTATTCATTATACCTGAATTCATTCTATCTTTTCTTGGTTGCATAGGGATGGGGTTTGACTGTAACACTTGGTGTGCCAAAGGTGAAGCCTGAGATGTCAGCTCATTATGGACTACTCCTAATGGGAAGAACATTGAAAGGATCTCTATTTGGGGGATGGAAACCAAAATCTGATCTGCCTTCATTAGTAAAGAAGTATCTCAACAAGGTAACTGAAACAGTACCCGGATTCCTCTCATCTGAACCTGACCACTTTATACGTTTTCACTCTATAAGCTGAAACACAAAAATGTCTAACTTCTGCATAAATGGTTCTCTATGACTATTTGAAAAAGGTCATTTTGTTGCATAGATAATTAAGTTCATTGACCAGTGATTAGAATAACTTTACAGAGAAGATAGAAATTTAGTAATGTTACATGAACAAACACTTAAGGAGAGAAGCCAACAAATGTAAAGAACCATTAGATTTCATGTTGATTTGTGCAGAAAATATGCTTAATGCTTTGAAATTTGAACTGTCACCAGAGATACAAAGGTAAATCTATGGTTCAAAAATGAGTTTTTGCAAAGGTAAACAGTTCTTATAGCAGCATTACCCTGAGAAAATTCTCTCTGTCTCTCTCTCATTCTACTTGTATATGTTTTTGACTATGAATGTCAAAGTGTATGTTGATTTACCTGCTGTATGCCCTTTTTTTATTACTTCCATCTGCTGCACTTGTATTGTTTATTTATGATGAAGCGGAGGACAATTTCATGTTATCATTATCACAAGAAAAAAATCTCATCCTACAAAGTTTAGCATGAGATGTGATGTGCTGTCTATATATAGCTGGTATTTGAGACCTAATCTTGTTTTTCATTATAAAGTGTGCCAAATGTCTGTGAAAGAGATATTTTTGAAGGGGGGAGGGAGGGAGGAATTGAGAATGCAACTTCAAATGCTTATCAGAACTATTTTCTTGCTTAATATGCTTTTTTTTTTCCTTCAAGCAGCAATTTTAGCAAAAGAAAATATGTACTAATATTATGATTAATATGCAGGAAATCCAGATTGATGACTACATAGCACACAATTTGCCATTTGATGTCATTAACAAAGCTTTCAATCTCATGAAGGAATGAAAGTGTCTGAGATGTGTTATCCACATGCTAAGATAAGTCCTGCGCCTTTATGGGTTTCTTTTTTTTTTTTGTAAAAAAGAGAAAGTTATTGAAGAAATCAATGTCCTGGAGAATATAGAAACTACTTTGCCAAGTTATCATTGAACATTGGTGAGAGTTGCATCTTTTAAAGGACAATATTGATTATGCTAATAATAATATGCTATGCCATTTTTTGTATTCGCTCAACTATATATAAAAAGTCTCAGATGCTAAAGAATCTGACGTTGTAGCTGTGCACAGTCGATTTCTAGATACCGAGCAATTCACTCTATTCCTAATTAATGATTGAAGGCAACAATCTCTCGTCACATCTGTGCTATGCCAAGCTTGAGTTGTTAGCTGTATATATGCTGATGCGAATACAATAAACCCATTGGTTTAATTCAAAAAACATTACTTACTTGCTGATACTAGTTTAATGAAATAAACTAATATTTTATATTCTTGCATAACACGTAATAAATATTTATTTTTATATAATTAAAATTGATAATAAAAATATTTTTTAATGCATAAATAATTTAAATAAAAAATAAATAATTAGTTAATTAAGATAATCAAAGTATACATTTGAAAAACAAAGAAATTTAATTTGAAATGGTTGAGAGATACGTTTTTTTTTTTTTTGCTCATTACAAAAATAGAATGTGAATTGCATCATTGAGAGAGAAAAGAAAAAGAGTGTTGAAAATGTCTAACTGATTGAAAGAAAAGAGTGTTTTCTAAATTGATAATTTTATTTTATAGTATAAAAATGGATATGAAAAGTGCAAATAACATACTTTTTAGATACATTTTATCATTGACTAAAGTTTATTCAAAATTACAAAATCATGATAAAAAAAATAATGTTAGAAGAGCAACTAATATCTAGGAGATTAATTATTTTATGAAACTTCGTGGAAGGTTTTCTGGATGCTAGTGATAAAATCAACAAATCTAATTCGTATAATTTCAAAAACTCAAAAATGAAAGTGCTTTGCTTTATATATATTAAACTGAAGAAGATACACATCATATCATCCACTGTTGCAATTTAATTTACTATACAAAATTGTCAGTGGATCCAAAACGCAAATACATTCCACTTGGAGGGTGTTAGAAAAATAGAGAGGAGACTTGAGAGCAATCTATAGCCATTAAATGACTCTTCAATTAACACAATAAACGGGCATAATGTCAATAACCCTTCAAATACTTAGTGGTTACACAAAAATAATATTAACTCACACACTTCATCTTCTAACACTAAATGATCAGTCTTCATTTTTTAATTGTTTTATTTTATGCTGGCCAGAACATTCCATCTACAATCATAGTAGACTTTGTTCTCAGTTCACATGGCTTTGGGATCATGTTCCTCTTCCTTCAACTATGATGTTTTCCTCAGCTTCAGAGGCGCAGACACACGTCATGGTTTTACTGGAAATCTTTACAAAGCTCTTGATGACAAGGGAATCTACACTTTCATTGATGATGAGGAACTTCAGAGTGGAGAGGAAATAACACCAGCACTTCTGAAGGCAATTCAAGAGTCCAGGATTGCCATCACTGTGCTCTCTATAAATTATGCTTCTTCCTGGTTTTGCTTAGATGAACTTGCTCACATTCTTGAGTGCTTTAAGAGCAAAAATCTGTTGGTTGTGCCAGTTTTTTATAAGGTGGATCCTTCTGATGTCAGACACCAGAAAGGTAGTTATGGAGAAGCATTGGCTAAGCATCAGGAAAGGTTCAACCACAACATGGAGAAGTTGGAGTATTGGAAGAAGGCTCTGCATCAAGTAGCTAACTTGTCTGGCTTTCATTTCAAACACGGGTACCACACCTTACCAATCTTTTACTTCATAATTTTTGTTGGGTTAGGTGTCAATTGTCTAATGATTTGATTGTAAAATTTAAAGAGAAAAGAAATGCTTGTTAACCTTCTTGACAACATTGGTATCAAACCTGGATATTGCTATTTGTTTAACTTCATTTAACCCCATGTTTAAATGAAGGATTTAAAATTTTTTAAAAAATTTAAATACACAATATTTTAATTGTCTTGATTTAAATTATTTTTATTTTGTAAATATTTTGTTTGGATGTAGTAATTCAATTTTTTAAACTTTAATTTTCTTGTTTGGATAAGATAATTTAATTTTAATAAATTCAAATTTTATTTTTACATATTTATTTAAAAAATTAAAATTTTAATATTGAATAAAAATAAATATTAGTCATTTTTAACTAGTTAAATATTTAAAATAAATTTAATACTAGATAATATTTAATAATTAATTTTTTAATAATTAAATAATTAAAATAATTTAATACTAAACAATTTTGAATCTTATACACAAAAACTTGAATTAAATAATACTGTAAACTTAAATATGAATGATATATAATTTCTTGTTAAAAAAAAATCAATTACCTCATATTACAATAATTTAATACAAAATATTTTAAATGCAAAACATTTCACCTTTGATTTGATTAATTACATATAAATAAATGTATATGTTAAATAGATGAACCGGGGGTAAGTAATTAATAAAGGAACAAATGGCGCATTCCTCCTAGATCGTGTTACTCTTAGCCAGCACTTGTTTAAAAGGAACCTCACTTCTTCTTTGACTCTGCCTTACTCTCCTTCTCGTCCTTCCTTCTCCTTTTCTCAAAGAACATACCCCACACTCCTCTCTCTCTCTCTCACTACTTCCTTCTCTTCTCACACCTCCATGGCCGAAACTTCCAAGACGAGTCCGTTCCTCTCCTTATTCATTCGTTTTTCAATTACTTGTTTGCGCGATTCTTATCTGTTTCTGTGAGAGTTTTGTGAAAAACTCTAGGTAAAAAGACCCCATGTGAGAATTGTCACCACCCGGAGAGAGCAAGGTTCTCGAAATCCCAAGAGAGCGAGAGCGTGTGGCTCAAGAGGAGTGAGCAGTGTTTGTAAAGAAGAAAGACTGAGAGAGGGAGGAATGACTCTCTTGTGGAGGAATTGAAATTCTTTAATTTTTAAGAGAATTTGAAATTATTCATTTTTTGTTGATTAAAATTTCTTGTTAAATGTCATATATTCAATTTTCCTTTAAATTATTATCCAAACACTAAATTTAAAATGATAGATATTCAATGTCTCATTTAAAATAAATTATTTTGTTAAAAGTATCCATCCAAATACAATGTAAGACTTTTATGTTTGAAACAGAGAAGGGTATGAATACGAGTTTATTGGGAGGATTGTTGAGTTGGTCTCCGGCAAGATTAATCATGCTCCTTTGCCCGTTGCAGATTACCTGGTTGGACTAGAGTCAAGATTACTAGAAGTAACAAAGCTTTTGGATGTTGAATCTGATGATGGTGTCTACATGATAGGGATCCATGGAATTGGCGGGATAGGAAAATCAACACTTGCTATAGCCGTTTATAATTTGATTGCTTGCCATTTTGATGGTTCATGTTTTCTTATAGATTTGAGAGAAAAATCAAACAAACAGGGGTTACAACACCTCCAGAGCATCCTTCTTTGGGAAATACTTGGAGAGAAGGAAATCAACCTAGCAAGTGTTGAACAAGGAGCTTCAATTATACAACATAGGCTTCAGCGAAAGAAGGTTCTCTTGATTCTAGATGATGTTGACAAGCATGAACAATTACAGGCTATTGTTGGAAGACCTTGTCGGTTTGGTCCAGGCAGTAGAGTCATCATCACCACTCGGGACAAACAACTGCTAGCATCTCATGGGGTTAAAAGAACATATGAAGTGAAACTATTGAATGAGAACAATGCTCTTCAATTGCTTACTTGGAAGTCTTTTAAAACAGAAAAGGTTGATCCAAGTTATAAGGAGGTCTTGAATGATGTAGTAATTTATGCTTCTGGCCTTCCATTAGCCTTGGAAGTGATAGGTTCCAACTTGTTTGGGAAAAGCATAGAAGAATGGAAATCTGCTATCAAACAATATAAAAGAATTCCTAGCATTCAAATCCTAGAGATACTTAAAGTAAGCTTTGATGCTTTGGAGGAAGAACAAAAGAATGTTTTCCTTGACATTGCCTGTTGCTTCAATAGATATGCTTTGACAGAGGTTGTAGATATACTTCGCGCTCATTATGGTGATTGCATGAAATATCATATTGGAGTGTTGGTTGAAAAATCTCTTATAAAAAAGTTTAGTTGGTATGGTAGATTACCTAGAGTTACAATGCATGACTTGATTCAGGACATGGGTAAAGAAATTGTCAGGCAAGAATCACGGAAAGAGCCAGAGAAGCGCAGTAGACTGTGGTTACTGGAAGATATAATTCAAGTTTTGGAAGACAACAAGGTGAGTGGCACTAATGAATGATTTGATTTCATATCTTGGTTTATGTTTCCTGACTATCATATGTTCAAATCATATTTGTTGTTTTTCTTCATAATATGTAAATTTCTGTAAATATGTGTTTACTTGCATTGTGGTTGTGGTTGATTCGTGGCTTTTGGTGGATTGACAGGGAACTAGTCAAATTGAAATCATATGTCTAGACTTCCCCAGCTTTGGCAAAGAAGAAATAGTAGAATTAAATACAAAGGCTTTCAAGAAGATGAAAAACCTCAAAACGCTTATTATTAGAAATGGTAAATTTTCCAAAGGTCCCAAGTATCTTCCAAATAATTTGAGAGTACTGGAATGGTGGAGATATCCTTCACATTGTTTACCATCTGATTTTCATCTGAAAAAACTTGCCATATGCAAGTTACCCTATAGTTCTATTTCGTCATTTGAGTTGGATGGCTTATGGAAGGTAAGCTTAAAGAGTACATTTTCCACATCTTTTTATTTAATAATTTCACTTTTATTAGGAAAGATGGAAAACACAAGAGAACTTTGTTTGTCACACTCTTCCATAACAGAATTGCCATTTTCATTTCAAAATCTTGCTGGGCTTCAAGGATTAGACCTGAGCTTTTTAAGTCCTCATGCAATTTTTAAGGTGCCAAGTAGCATTGTCCTGATGCCGGAATTGACTGAAAGCTTCGTTGTGGGATTGAAAGGGTGGCAATGGCTAAAACAGGAAAAGGGTGAAGAAAAAACGGGGTCAACAGTATCTTCAGAGGTAGAAAGGCTTACTGTCTCAAGTTGCAACCTCTGTGATGAATTTTTTTCAATAGATTTTACTTGGTTTGCACATATGAAGAAATTATGTCTATCCGAGAATAATTTCACAATCCTTCCTGAATGCATCAAAGAATGTCAATTTTTAAGGATACTTGATGTATGCCACTGCAAGCATCTTCGGGAAATTAGAGGGATTCCACCAAACTTAAAGCATTTCTTTGCAATAAACTGTAAATCATTGACTTCCTCAAGTATAAGCAAGTTCCTAAATCAGGTTTTATCTTGTTTGAGATGTATTTTATTTGATAATATATAGTGTACTTAACTTTGGTAAACTCATGAATTCTTTATGGCTAACAGGAACTGCATGAAGCTGGAAACACTGTTTTGTTTGCCAGGAGATAGGATTCCTGAGTGGTTCTATCAGCAAAGCAGGGGACCTTCAATTTCTTTCTGGTTTCGTAATAAGTTCCCTGACATGGTTCTTTGTCTTATTGTTGCACCTATTCAAGAAAATTATTTCGTCCCATGGTGTTCATCAATGGCAACCAATGTTCCCCTTATAGTTGCCATTTCAGGACAGGAATGCACCATGCATATCTTTGTGATCTACAAGAGATAAAATCCAGAAATAGTCCATATGAGATGCCTTTCGAAAATGGATGGAACCATGTGAATGTTACATGTCCACGTTGTATAGATACCTATATCCACCCTGTTAAAATGGGAATCCATATATTTAAACAGGAATATGCCATGGAGGATGTTCGATTTACTGATCCTTTTATAGCAAGAGAAAATCAGACGATGATCTAGAAAGTTTGGAATCTCTAACCACCAGTTGCTAAAAGAGGGCAGGTTTGTGGACATGGAACTTTCATAGACAGTATTTGTGCAACAGCAACAATGTATAGTTTTATGATCACATCCATTGGGCTGGGCAGTGGAAATTGTATGATACTGTGAAGTTGGATTAAATTCAATGGATTCGAATTATATAAGGGGCACAATTATTGTCAAAGGTAAATTAATGTTAGAGAAACTGAATGAATGTCATTAACTGTGAATTACAATTAGTAAGAAACTACTATCATAAATTTTGCTTTATGTAGTATGTTAGTAAACTATTATGATTTCATAATTTGAAATAGTTTATATAGCTTAATAGTAATCCCAATAGGCTGTGAAATTGTTTGAAGAAGTAGGAAAACGGGTATTAGTAATGAAGGCAATTGTTTCGTCTAACTTCTCTTCTTATAGTATGCTGAGATTCAGAATTCCAAAATTTGACAAGCTTGGGTTTTGATATTAACTAGTGATGTGGATCATGAATCTTGTGACATTTATTTTTCCGTGTTATGATTAACTTTGTAATTCCATGTTGTAATGGACTTACTACCAACCTAGTAGGGTAAAAATATAGGTGAGTCCAATAACGGAGGCAATGACAGTATGCAAATATTAAGGGTTAGAAGCCTAAGAAATAAACAAGGATACTATGAGAAATGCAGAGGAGAAAATGGCAATGACAGACCACACAATTTATGAATGAAATGCAGAGGAGAAAATGGCAAGAGATAGGGAAGGCAAGGACACTATGAGATCAAGCAAAAAACAGGTAGACAACCAAAGAAGGTACCCAATCCAGTGCTGATATCATATATGCACATAAGTGAAAAAACCAGATACTGATTCACTGAAATTTAATAAACACAAGATCATTGATAAGGAAGATGTTGTTAAAATGAGATTATCTGATGATGATTATAACTCGGAAGAATTAGATAGTCGAGGTGAAACAATAAATGATGAGCAAAGTTAGCAATCTCCTCCAAGAGTCTTTGTCCTTCCTTTGTAAGCCATTTGATTTAAGGTTCAAAATTCCCATACAATCTATTTCTAGTTGCTCCAGGAGCATTGGTTTCCATTGCAGGCAACTTGCTCTCTTTAACTAAAGATTTTTGCATTGCCAAAAGTTATGATAATGGATTTGAATGAATGAAAGAACCGTGAATCAACAACACATATTCCTTTCATACAAATACAGGATTGCATGCTAATGATATTTTCATGAGAATTTGTAATGGGATTTCCATGATTTGATTTTCCTCTTAGCTGTTGAGAATATTCCTTTTCTGTTTGAATAGGTCTTCTAGGGGTTTTCTTGCTTCATTCTGGTAATGCAAGGTGAGACTCAGGTGGTTTCAACTTCCAATGAAGGGAAAATGTGCTTTAGTTATTTTTACATCTTGATTTAGTTTTCTTTTCTTGCTAGACTTTTGATTCCTTTTTCCAAAACTTAGGAATGAGATTTCCTTTTACAGAAATTTTGTTACTTTATTTGATACAGATCATAAGCATCCTCTACCGGAGACAATTTTGATCGAGGGGAACAAGACCACTTTAGATGACAAAACTCTCTTCAAATATTTAATGTAATTGCATAATCAAACTCAAACTTGCGGTGGTACAAAACCATTGTTACTTGTGAGCTGTGAACTTTTCTTTTTTAAGGAGGAAGGGTTAGGAACTAGAATTCTATGGGAAAATGGGTAGAAGATCCCTAATTATGTTGTCAAAATGCTCGTTATAGACTACAAAGATCTTAGTTTTATACAATACAGTCTGTACTCATTCTCTGTTGTACTAAAAAGATGCCGTATTTATTTTTCAAAAATATTTTTAGTGCTTTTTCGTTGCCACCGTTTATTTTCCTTCCATCCTATAATAACTCAGTATATAATAAATACTACGTTACTCTTGTTTCTTTTTCCTATTAATTAGTTACAGAACTCTTTGGTGTTTTTAAGAGTTATTGATATCTACTTTGTCTCAATTTAATCCCATACACTGACGTGAAAATCAACTTTATTCTCATAAATGAAAGAGAAGAAAACAAATAATTATAAAAAGTCACTTAAAATTAAACCCGCGTTTCACCTAAGCTTTAGGCTTTAGCTGAACTTGAGAACACTGCTACGTTACATTACCGCCTTGAACACTAGTGTCAATGAGCAAGCATTTCCCTTCTGTATTACTTAACAAATATTCACACATGTTGAACTTGTGCACGTATTCTAAATGTAACTCGTCTTGAATTCCAATTTCTGAGTTTGCTTTATGGATCAGTCAATCTGCTTACGAGAGTTGGGCTCAATTTGTTTGTTTGTTTGTTTTTTTAATAAAAAAAAAGTGCATTTTTAATTAATTTTTTTAAAGATAAGTAAGTTCTCTAAAAGAATGCTGAAACACCTAAATAAACAATTTTGGTACTGTTGGATCACGTGGCCTCAGAATAATTAAGAAGAGGGGTTGAATTAATTATTCCTAAACCTTTACTAATTAAAAATTTATTCTTTTCAGGCTTTTACTTATGTTGTTAAGAGAATAAGGAGTAGAAGAGAAACTTAATCAAAAGTAAAAGCGAAAATTAAATGCACAGCGAACAGTAGAAGAATAGAAAAGAAGGAAACAAACACACAAGAGTTTTTATACTGGTTCGACAACAACCCGTGCCTACATCCAGTCCCCAAGCGACCTGCGATCCTTGAGATTTCTTTCAACCTTGTAAAAATCCTTTTACAAACAAAGATCCACAAGGGATGTACCCTCCCTTATTCTCTTTGAATCTAGTGGATGTACCCTCCGCTAGAATTGATCCACAAGAGATGTACCCTCTCTTGTTCTCAGTCAACAACCCAAGTAGATGTACCCTCTACTTGTACCACAAAGGATGTACCCTCCAATGTGTTAAGACAAAGATCTCAGGCTATTAAACCTTTGATACTTTGTGAATGGGGATACAAAAGAATTCTCAGGCGGTTAGTCCTTTGAACACTTTTGTATTAGGGAAAGGGAAGAATCAAAAGAATTCTCAGACTGTGTCGTTTTGAATTTTTTGACAAGGGAGAAGGGAGACACAAAAGAATTCAGGCGGTTAGTCCTTTGTTCTTTTGGAAAAGAGAGAAGAGAGACACAAAAAGAATTCAGGCGGTTAGTCCTTGACGAATTCTTTTTGGCAGAGGGAGAAGAGAATGAAAAGATGAATAGCACAAGTTTTCAAGGTTTCGAAAACCAGTAAACTTCAGAAAGCTTTTGGTACGAAGAAGAAGAAGAAGTTCAAAGAGATTCAAGGTTTGTAAATGATTGTATGAATAAGTGTTCAAGATTCTCAAAATGCAAAACAAAGTCTTGTTTTTATAGACTCTTCATGTCTGGTCAAGACAACCATTTAGAAGAGTTATAACTTTTAGAAAAACTTAAAACCAATTTGAAAAAGTCAAAAATCATTTGAAGAGTTACATCTTTTGATTTTATTCAGAAACAATCATTGGTAATCGATTACCAAATCAGTGTAATCGATTACACAAAGCTTTTATGTGAAAGGATGTGACTCTTCACATTTGAATTTGAATTTCAACGTTCAAAGGCATTGGTAATCGATTACCAAAACATTGTAATCGATTACAACTTTTTGAAATTAATTGGAACATTATAAATTCAATTTGAAAACTTTTTCAAAACAATTTTGCTACTGGTAATCGATTACAGCAATCTGGTAATCGATTACCAGAGAGTAAAAACTCTTTGGTAAACATGTTTTTAGAAAAATCATGTGCTACTCAATTTTTGAGAAAAACTTTTTATACTTATCTTGATTAAGTCTTCTCTTGATTCTTGAATCTTGAGTCTTGAATCTTGATCTTGATTTTTGAGATCTTGAACCTTGAATCTTGATTCTTGACTCTTAACTTTCTTCTTGAGTCTTGAATTCTTCTTGATTCTTATCTTGAACTCTTGAATTGTTCTTGATTCACTTGAGTTGTTCTTTGATTGATCTTTGATTCACTTGAGTTGTTCTTTGGTTGATCTGTGAGCTTTTTGTCATCACCTTTGTCATCATCTTTTGTTATCATCAAAACACCTTTGAATCACCTTTGATTCACCATGAAGCTTTGCTTCTACAATCTCCCCCTTTTTTATGATGATAACTTCTAAAATCAAGAAACACACACACACTTTTTCCTAGTGGATTACTCACATAAATTTTCCCCCTTTGTTTTTGAATTTGTGCATATCTTAAAATTAAATTGATTACTCATGTGAGTTCTTGATTTTAATCTCATTTCTCTCCCCCTTTGACATCAAAAAAAGCCAAAGTGCGTAACAAATTTGAAATAATCAAATATAACTAAACATCCATACAATATTCATTGAGAAACTAACAACCAAACCATGAAGCAAGAATCATGAAGCAACAATCATAAATAGATTATCTATAAAACCCATATAGTCAAATAACATACTTAATATTTGTTCAAACATACCATGCAAATAGGGAAATAGTAAATTGTTCAAATACCATAATAATATAGCCAAAATACAAGGCTGAAAATCAAAGTACTAATAATATAAAAATATAGATCTAAGATGATGGTGGTGGCGGTGGTGGAAGATCAAAGCTTGAACGAATGTAAGACACATCTTCTTCAACCTTTGTGATTCTTGA
This sequence comes from Glycine soja, assembly GCF_004193775.1. NCBI lineage: Eukaryota > Viridiplantae > Streptophyta > Magnoliopsida > Fabales > Fabaceae > Glycine > Glycine soja. Next base: position 28,084,827 of record NC_041017.1, on the reverse strand, counting down.
CTCCATGTCATTGAAGCGCATATCCACTTGCAATTTCAAAGTGTCAAACCTCTCACCAACAAAGGTTTGAAGACCATCAAACCTGTCCATAATCTTCGAAAGAAGAGATGAATCATCTCCTTCATGTCCTTCTTCACCAACATTTCTAGCACCCTTCTTCACCCAAGAGCCATCATGCTCCTTTATATAACCAAAGGATGTTATGACTGAAGCGCCTATAAGGAATGATCTCTTGATTGAAACATAAGGTTCAGAATCAAGAGGGATGTTGAAGTGTTGAAGGAAAAGGGTAACAAGATGAGGATAAGGCAATGGGGCATTCAATCGCAATGCCTTATGCATGCGATATCTAACAAGGTGTGCCCAATCAATTTGTAAACCTTTATGAAAGGCCCACATGACAATGAGATCTTCTTCAGAAACCTGGGCAAGGTTTGAAGATCTAGGAAGCAAAATGCAAACAATAAGGTAATGGAGGATGCGGCTTTCAAAAGCCAATGAACCGGCAAGAAGCCTTCTAGTCATATCCGCTTGGTTGGTGCAAACCAACCGGCGGGCATCATGCACAGAAAAATCGAATTTCCAATCATCAATCAGTGCACCCTCTAAAGGAACACCTTCACTAGGCAATTTTGTTAAATCATAAAATAGGGATTGGTCAATGACCATCTTAATCCCATAAACCTCAAACATTATGATACCTTCATGGATTTCTAAATTAGAATAGAAAGCTTTGACTAGTTCAAAATAAACAGGTAATTTCAGAGACATGAATGGAATAAGATTGGAGTTTTCAAATGCTTGAAAGCATTCAAAATTCTCATTTGAGAAGAACTTCATATCTATGAATTTTGGGTTTATAATGCAACGAGAGGAAAAGAGGTTTGTGTACCGTATACGCTGTTCCTCTAATGAGAACAATGATCCAGAGGGAATGGAGGGAGGAATTGGAGTTTCCTGTGACCCGGAATGCCGTTGACTCCGACTCGAAGTGCCTTTCTGCTTCTTCGATGGTACTGCCATTTGAGGAGTTTTTTCGGGATTTCAATCGGTTCAAATGAAAAAAATTGAAAAAAAGATGAAGTTTGGGCTTTGTGCGGAGTAATTTGGTCAAGAATTGAGTGAGATATGACTGGAAGAAAATTTGGGGGCGAGGGTTTTCGAGAGAGAGAAGCGTTGCAGGTTTCAGAATTTGAAATCTGAATATATAGGTGCAGGGACGCGTTGTAATCGATTACACAAAAATGGTAATCAATTACCAGAGAGCAACATTGCCAGAAATAACTGCTTGTAATCGATTACACAATTATAATAATCAATTACCAGTGGTTATTTTAGCCAGAAAACAAAACCAAAAGACTTTCTAGGAGAGAAGAAGTTTTGAGTTACTATCAAAATATTTTTTTTATGAAAAATATATTTGAAAATACTTTATGAATAATTCTGAATCATGTAATTCACATATCATATCATGCAAAAACATTAAAACATGAAGATAATCAATTTTATCAAAAACAATCAAAACACAAGTATGAAGAATATTGATTTTACTTAAATATATGAATGAATATTTCATGCAAATAAGATGAAATCAATCAAGCAAATATACTCATGATTTCAAACAATCAAAAGACAAACAAATACAGAATTGTTAGTCATCATAATCAAATTGTTTGAATAAAAATTTCAACTTTAAGAGAAATTTTAACAAGATAATGATTTTGATATTACCTTTTTCAGGATTGAACTGTCTAGATCTTCAAAGATGAGGATCATGTTTTTTCTCCTTGTTTTTCATCCTTGAGAGATGTTCTCGTCACTTTCATAATCTTTGGTTAGAAGATTAATCTCCTTTTCTGAACCATCGGATGAATCATTGTCATCCCATGCAATGTATGCTTTCTTAGTTCTTCTTTCGTCAAATCTTTTCTTTTCACTTTTCTTCGACCATTCTTCATTTGACGGACAGTTGGCCTTGATGTGACCAATTTGGTTGCATTTGTAACACCTCAAGATTTGAGAATCATCTTGTGATTTTCTTCCATTATTGAAATTCTAACGCCTGTCAATTCTTCTTTTCTTGATGTATTTCTGAAATTTCTTAACAAAGAAGGAAAAATCTTCTTCATCATCTGAATCTTCTTCTTCATTTTATTCTTGTATTGAAGATGAGGCTTTAAGGGCTATGCTTCTCTTCTTTTTGTCATTTTCTTCATTCTGATTGAGGCGTTGAAGTTTCATCTCGTGTTCCTGCAATTTACCAAATAAAGTGGCAAGAGACATGGAAGAAAGGTCTTTACTTTCAGAAATAGTAGTTACCTTGGGCTGTCATTTCCTACTTAAACATCTTAAGACTTTATTAATTAAATCCTCATTAGAAAAGATTTTTCCTAAAGATGCAAGATGGTTTACTATATGTGTAAATATTTTTTGTAAACTATGGATATTTTCATTTGGGTTCATACTAAATAATTCATATTCATGGGTAAGGGTATTTATTCTAGACCTTTTAACATTTGTGGTTCCTTCATGGGTTAACTGGAGAGTATCCCACATATCCTTGGCATTAGTACAATTAGACACTCTAAAGTACTCATCTATTCCTAGGGTTGAAGTGATGATGTTTTTGGCTTTGAGATCGTACTGGATTTTTCTCCTATCTTCATCTGTCCACTTATCTCTAGGTTTTTGGGTTGTAGTGCTTGTGCTTACATCTACTATAGTGGATATATGTGGTCCTAATTCTATTGTTTCCCAAATATTTAGATCTATGGCTTCACTAAATATCTGCATGCAGGTTTTCCAATAATGGTAACCCTCACCATTGAAAATGGGTGGTCTGTGAATGGAATTTCCTTCAGGAAATAGGGAATTTGAGGAGGCCATCTATCTTGAAGTGGTTAGACTTTCTACAAGATACCTGCTCTGATACCACTTGTTGGATCAAGTGGCCTCATAATAATTAAGAAGGGGGTTGAATTAATTATTCCTAAACCTTTACTAATTAAAAATTTACTCTTTTAAGGCTTTTACTTATGTTGTTAAGAGAATAAGGAGTAGAAGAGAAACTTAACCAAAAGTAAAAGCGGAAATTAAATGCACAGCGGAAAGTAAAAGAGTAGAGAAGAAGGAAACAAACACACAAGAGTTTTTATACTGGTTCGACAACAACCCGTGCCTACATCCAGTCCCCAAGCGACCTGCGGTCCTTGAGATTTCTTTCAACCTTGTAAAAATCCTTTTACAAACAAAGATCCACAAGGGATGTACCCTCCCTTATTCTCTTTGAATCTAGTGGATGTACCCTCCACTAGAATTGATCCACAAGAGATGTACCCTCTCTTGTTCTCAGTCAACAACCCAAGTAGATGTACCCTCTACTTGTACCACAAAGGATGTACCCTCCAATGTGCTAAGACAAAGATCTCAGGCTATTAAACCTTTGATACTTTGTGAATGGGGATACAAAAGAATTCTCAGGCGGTTAGTCCTTTGAACACTTTTGTATTAGGGAAAGGGAAGAATCAAAAGAATTCTCAGACTGTGTCGTTTTCAATTTTTTGACAAGGGAGAAGGGAGACACAAAAGAATTCAGGCGGTTATTCCTTTGTTCTTTTGGAAAAGAGAGAAGAGAGACACAAAAAGAATTCAGGCGGTTAGTCCTTGACGAATTCTTTTTGGCAGAGGGAGAAGAGAATGAAAAGATGAATAGCACAAGTTTTCAAGGTTTGGAAAACTAGAAAACTTCAGAAAGCTTTTGATACGAAGAAGAAGAAGAAGTTCAAAGAGATTCAAGGTTTGTAAATGATTGTATGAATAAGTGTTCAAGATTCTCGAAATGCAAAACAAAGCCTTGCTTTTATAGACTCTTCATGTCTGGTCAAGACAACCATTTAGAAGAGTTATAACTTTTAGAAAAACTTAAAACCAATTTGAAAAAGTCAAAAATCATTTGAAGAGTTACATCTTTTTATTTTATTCAGAAACAATCATTGGTAATCGATTACCAAATCAGCGTAATCGATTACACAAAGCTTTTATGTGAAAGGATGTGACTCTTCACATTTGAATTTGAATTTTAACGTTCAAAGGCACTGGTAATCGATTACCAAAACATTGTAATTGATTACAACTTTTTAAAATTAATTGGAACGTTGTAAATTCAATTTGAAAACTTTTTCAAAACAATTTTGCTACTGGTAATCGATTACAGCAATCTGGTAATCGATTACCAGAGAGTAAAAACTCTTTGGTAAACATGTTTTGAGAAAAATCATGTGCTACTCAATTTTTGAGAAAAACTTTTTATACTTATCTTGATTAAGTCTTCTCTTGATTCTTGAATCTTGAATCTTGAATCTTGATCTTGATTTTTGAGATCTTGAACCTTGAATCTTGATTCTTGACTCTTAACTTTCTTCTTGAGTCTTGAATTCTTCTTGATTCTTATCTTGAACTTTTGAATTGTTCTTGATTCACTTGAGTTGTTCTTTGATTGATCTTTGATTCACTTGAGTTGTTCTTTGGTTGATCTCTGAACTTTTTGTCATCACCTTTGTCAGCATCTTTTGTTATCGTCATTGTTATCATCAAAACACCTTTGATTCACCATGAAGCTTTGCTTCTACAGGTACCTCCCTATAAAAGTAGAAAAGAATGAACTTTAACAAGTGTACATGCCATTGATAAAGTTAAGGCTTCCCTAGTCAAACGCAATCTTCCGAGCCTCAACAAAATAAAAAGGAGCTCTCATCAATATTAATATCATGTTTTCATAAATGAGGAAGGTAACCTCACCAAAGTATCTTTTGTGAGATCACTCAGTCCACCTCCCATAAAATATTTTCACACTTGACAAGTCAATTAAAGAATCTGTACTTGGAGCAGGGACATTACATTATTGTCACTTGAACAAAAACACAAAGGGTAGCCATAAAAAAAGATGAGATAGTAAGAGCACTCTCTTATTGTATTCATGGCAGATCATCAGAGACTTCGGATCCACGCTGTAGAGGTGGAAGCACCACTGCCGCCAAAGATTACCAATGGTAGCTCTCAAGATCAGAAAAGGGTAGTTCAGGTGCAGTACCATCCTCCATTACAACATGTTAAGCTAGCAATTAATACACTCAACACCCCCAAGAAGGCTGCATTTGCAAGCGCCATGTGTTGAACACTCAGCCCAATTATTTAATTGACAGCCTGAGGATAAGAGATTTGAGAGGAGGAATTCTATTAAACTTGGTTGCATCCTGGATTATATATGAAGAGTCCATCTAGCAAGTTACATTGACACTGACACTGCTAAAACTAAGGTAAAAAGATATGATGATTGAAGCAACAAATAAAAAAAGTTGTAGCCCATATAATTTGAACCTTCCACATAGCATACATTATTAGATCATCATTCCGATAAATATCATAGTGGCCAGATTATGAATTATGAAAAAGTTCAGAATATGCAAACCGAACACAGTGACACTCAAGTGAAGTAGCTCATTGATGACACAAACTTCTATGTATGGTAATATAACCATTAACAAGTTAACAATTTTATATTTCCATCTAGCATTGGAGTATAATACTTCAATAAATACTAATCAGAAAGAGAGAAACATCATCTAATACAAGGACCCTTGTACATAATCAGAAACATGCAGTTACTCTATTGACTACCGGGAATAACATTCATCTTTTACAAATTACTACCATTCACCTTTATTCAACAAAGCAGACACTCAACAGCCACCAAGCAGATTTTCTTATTTGTTTATGCAATAAATTTTTTATGACTAGATGTGGCAAACACGTTTAATAGAAAGTAGATTCTAGTACCTGATTTTGAATGCCTCAAAACTTGTTTTCATGCATGTATGTAGCTAATCACCAGTTAAGGCCCTTGGTCTATGTTCGATAGTAGAAAGGGACATCTCCGTCTGTAAAACAGCTCTAACAAATGCCATATTTGCTGTTAAAGTTGGGGCATGCCAATGGTCACCAGTGCCAAAGACAACCTTGTTTTTCAATGCCAGCTTCCTAGTTGATGGGAGGCCCATCAAGCGTTCTGAGGGAGTATCAGGAACAACCCTGTGATGATACTCCAGCTTGTCAGTGCAAAATGTTGCAAATAGTACTTTTGTCAGCACAACAAAAAATAGCATCAACAAAGACACTTGATTCAAGAGTGAACTATATAAATACAAGATTAGGTAAAAGAAATCATGAAATGCAACTGCATGAGTTTATTGAAACAGTCTCCAATTAATTTCCTAAAACTGATTATTTAGCATAGTTAACAAACTAGCAATATCAAAATAATTTTCTTTTGCGATTTTTCTTTCGTTCTTTCTATTTTTTTGGCAGATAAACATAGATTTAACTCACCTGAGACAATTTATTAACCTGTCAGCTCTCAGTTTCTCATTGGGCCCTCCACACATTGATACTAACTCCTTAAATTCCATAAGAACACTCTCACAAATTAGGCCACTCTTCCCACGTAGGATTCTACCAAATTCCATATAGATTGGGTTTTGAATTTCAGACGTTATCTACCAAAAATAGAGGAAAGCTTTAATCAGTTTGGTTGATGCTGATAACAATCAGAATAATTTATGAAAACTACATAAAATTATTGTTGTTCTTGTTCATCAAATGTTTTACCACCAAATGATTCTATGCATGCAAAAGGTTAGACACACAAAACAAGAGGCAAAAGTTCGAATAAGAGAACTTACTTACTTGACCAATCACAAAATCGTAGTTTCCCTAAAACCGCTGCCTCATTCCACTCTCTGGAGTGGCCAAAAGTTTCTCTGTTCCACCATTACTAATTCCTGATACAAGAGCTATCATAGCTGTTGTATCAAAATTTACTAGATCAGTCTCACCTAAAAGATTCCCAGGATTAGAAGATTCACTAACTTTGTTCTCCATTGAACTTAGTTTCATTCCCATAAGAATGGAACAGAACATAACCCCCAAGTTTGTTCTGATATTCTCTTCTGTAGGCAGTGCTTGAGTTTCGGCCTCATCTACTGAAAACTCAAGATGAAAGGAGTCCCCACTTCTAGCATTTTCTTCCACTAGTTGCAGCTGAGCTTCAGCTTTTTCTACTGAAGGCTCTAGTTGGGAAGAGTCCACAGTTGAACCTTGAACAGTACATCCAGAATTTGTACCCTCAACATCCTTGCCATCAGCGGGGTTGATTTCAAGGACACATGCATTTCTGTAAGATCTTGCAATAACATTCATCCAGTCACCTTCAGTTTCTTCCAACATGTCAGAACTGAAAACAGAGAAATCCATCCAAATTTCAGATCCCCCAAACTCATCTCGAAGTTTATTGTAAATCTGGGTTGGAAGCCCATTGGCAAAGAAAAGAATAACTGAGGAAGGTCTTAATGTTAAGTTAGACTGGGCAGCAGCAAGGACTTCTTCAATACGTAGCTTTAAACCCTTACTTTTATGGCGTCGATCCCAAGAAATGTACTCTGGATTTCTGTCAGATACTATAATCCAGACCGGCTTCCTGCTGAGGGTACAAACCACATCAACATGGATGTGTTTAAGAGGAGAATGGCGCCTCTCCTCACTGCTAACTGAAGGTGAGAGAGGGATTGACTTGCAAACTCGAGAAACTCCAGTTACGAAGGGTTGCTGGAGAATATGTACAACTGTTTTGAGGTGCCCGATGTTGACACTGGTATGTTCATCATACAGATAAAAATGCTTAATTGCTTATAAATTGTAAGTAATGTAGAAAGCATCAATAGCTACATCTAATTAATAGTACTAGTATTAAAGATGAAAACATAGCCCAAACACAATAAGGCATGCATGTTTTTCAGAGGTGGCTGCATTTTGGAGAAGTGTGTTACCTAAGAAATTAGCACCAAAGTTTTTTAATGGTGATGTCAGATGTGACAGTGTGGCTGGAAACAAATTTATCTTTTTCAGAGGCAGCTTTTTTTTGGGATTGCAGTGGAACTGTTGTGGGAATGCCGCGATGACCTTATGTTCTTTCAAGATGGGGCTATTTAGATCTTAGGGAAACCATAGATATTGTCTTTAAGCGTTATAAAGATTATATGAGAGCCCATGCTTCTCACAAGTTGATGATGAGGAATATCTTGAAGTGGAAGCCCGAAAATAGTAAGGATTGGTTGTTGAGGCTAAATGTGAGTGGTGCCTATGATCCCTTTTCAGGTACTGCTGCATGCGGAGGTATATTCAGTGACAACCTTGGTAGATTCGTGCTTGGGTTTTCGGTTAAGCTTGGGGAATGTTTGTCAATTGATGAGGCTGAAATTTGGGGTATTTATCATGGTATGAAGATTGCAAGGAAGTATGATATTTGGGGTTTATATCGTCATATTCTAAGGCAGCATAGCATTCCAATAAGTCCTACGATTGCAAGGCAACATGATTTTGGTAAAATTTTAGTGCAGTCGGGCTCTGAGATAGCTATTGAGTTTGTGTTGGATGGATGCCCTACATCTACATCTACATCTACATGTAAATCGGTGCAGCATTGTTTCCCACTCTGTCAAGAGTTGAAAGCTCTAACCTCTGCTAAAAATCACTTATACTTCTTTTGGTTAAAGAATGGTTTAATTTTCGGCCAAAGAAGTCAATTGTTTATATAGATGCATGCTGCTGCTGATTCCTTTACCAAATTCGGTTTATCCATGAAACAGCAGGCCGCATCAATTTTTTCTGCTTGTCCTCCTTTTGCCAACCTTTTATTAAAAAATACAGATAAATGTTAAATAAATAAGTACCTCAATATAATACTTATTTCTTACTTTTTTGTTTAGTTTTAGATTTGTCGTGTAAGTTCTACTATATAAACAATTGAATTATATTTATGTAATTTACTTGTTGCATATTTATTTAACATTGTATTTTAATTTTAATTTTATTTTATGAACATTACCATATGTGAATTAAAAGTACGTTTGCAAATTTTAATAAAAAAAATATTTGAATACTAACTAATTTAATTTTTTGTATTTTAACAGATAGTATATATCTCAATCTTAATTATAGACAAATTAAACATAAAACCTTTTGTAAATACATGTCTTTTAAATATTTGCAAATTTTAATAATTAATTTAATATATTTGAATACTAATTAATTTAATATTTTTGGTATTTTAACTTATATTTCAATCTTATAAAAAAATTAAACAAAACCTTTGGAATTAAATGAAATAAAAAAAATATTAATTACGTAACTAAAATGTGGCAGAGTTAAAGTGCGGGAAGTCGGCTAAACTAGTATTCACATATATTTAAAACTGTCTCACCCTTGCAGTAAAAAAAGAACTCTTAACCCTATTAATAGCGTAGTAGTTAGAATAAACACAAAACAAATCAAATAGATTTAAAGTATATTTTAGTTTATTTGAATCTTGTTGTATATGATGAATTATTTCAAAACGCAATATTAATAAAATATATTAATGATTATTGAAGTAATCATTGTATAGATAAGTCTATTTTAGCCTATGAACAACTTATATGAGCTTATCTTATAATATAAGTAACAAAAGTGTTTGGAAGGGCTTATAAAATAGCTTAATGGCTTATTGCTGCCATGGAAGACCTAACATTAAATAAGTTTCACCATCAACTTTGCGTCTACCATCTATCTGACACTACAAGTTAGGGGTGGGTAAACGGGCCCAGGTCCATGGACTGGCCCGTGGGATCAGTGGTCCACGTGAGTTACGGATTAATTTTTTTAAACAGTCCATGGTTATATCATATTTTTGGACCCGTCCCGCTGAACCCGCGGACTATGCGGATTTGGCTCGTGGGGTCCGTGGGTTGCCTGCAGCCCGCATTAGATTTGATTTATGTGATATTGATCCAATTATATTAGGTTTGATTTTCTTTTTTCACTTAATTTTTTTTTTAAAACAACAAATAAAGAAATATATTAGATAAGATAAAGATCTAAATATAAAAATAAAGGATTTAAATTAAAAGATGATAAAGATAAAAAAGATAAGATAAGATAATAAAAGATAATAGAAAATAAAAGATTAAGATAAAAAGATAAGTGATAACATGCTAAAAATTTTCGTTTTTGATATATTCTTGATCCTTTTTCTCTTTTAATCTATCCTTTTCATATCTGCAAGTCATAAATAATAAAAATATTAATTCTTATCATTTAAGCCAAAAATAATTGTTAAATAAATATTTTTCAATATATTTTTATTATAAAAAATAGCTCACATTAGAGATGGAGAAGGCTGAAACTATTTTAAATATGGAATCATTTGTTGCTGGAGATGTTTGAATTTCATATTTTAGATTTATTGATTGGATTTTTTTTGTTAAGACATTATTTATTTTATTAATGTAATTGACTAATTATTGAGATTTTATTTACATTTTTATTAAACTTAATTGTATTGTATTTTTATTAAAACTGAAATTCTTTTAAAATTAGGCCCGCGGATAGACCGGTTTGACCCGCGGGGTCCGCGAGGCGGGGATGAACTAATTTATTTGATATGTGTAAGAAGCGGGACAGACTGGCCCGGTCCACTGCCAATACGAGTTTATGCGGGTGGGCTGACCCGCTTACCCACCCCTACTACAAGTTTAAAGCTAAACAGTTGTGTATATTGTGTCCAACTTTTTAGTTGACGCTACATAGCAAATAAAGTCTGTAACTTTTTTTTTTTCTTATCTCAGGTTGTATTATAACATTTTCATCTTATTAATTATACCATTTTCATTCTATTTTACATTGTAAAACTGGTTCGTCTGAGTCTCTAAATGGTCGTTGAAGTTGTATCAAATGGAATACCTTGATGTTTGCCAATTACAAATGAGGGTTCATGCAATTTTTAATAAGATGCATGTAATAATATATTATGCATTTAAGTATCCTTTTTTGTATTAAAAAAAAGATAAAACACAAGTTTTTATATAACTTCCCCCTCTCCAAGGGCAGATTCACGAAGATTTAATTACATGAATCATTTTCCTAGAATATGTTTTAATTAAAAAAATAATAAAATAAATTATAATATTATATTTTAATTTCTATTCAAACTTGATGTCTAATATAATAATTATACGATCAACCTACTTTTACAATAAAACATGTACACAAGGTTACATTTAAATTACTTTTATCTAAACTTAAGTTAAAAAGTTACGTTGAACCTTACAAATTCTAATCTAACAATACATTACTTCACGAATCTACGTCTAATGACAATGAACGCATTACCAAATACATCGGTTGTATTCTATGATTAATTGATCACGCAAATTTTGAAGTAAACATGAACAATCAATTTGGTCAAAAATCAAATTATAAAATATAGGATTTGATATTTTTATATAAATTTTAATTTTATGTTATTGATAATATATATATATATATATATATATATAGAGAGAGAGAGAGAGAGAGAGAGAGAATGATAATGTATTTTAGGATATTTATAATTTGTTTTTTCATTAATTTTAAAATCATTCCATTTTTTAATTACAGATTAAGTATTTTAGCTATAGTTTTTAGTTTTCATTATTATATTTTTCACTTTTAATCTCTGAACAAAGAATTGACCGATCTTAATCCCTAACCTTTTTTGTCGGTTAATAATTTTGGTTTTTGCTGTCAAAAGATGGCTTTAAAGGATACCGTGGTGTAAATTTTATTATTATTTAATTTCATTTTACGGTGATTACTTTTTTGAAAATTTTTAACCACCAGAAAATGCTTGGTTGAAGTGATTAAAGTATATAACAATTCTAATCTTGATTCTGCGGTTAATTAGAAAGGACAAGATTATTATTGTTACAACTATCGAGATCACTCGCATGAGGGACACAAGAAGCGCAACATACATTGACACGCTCTTGGGCCTTGTACTAGGGAGCGACACCCCTCCGCTGCACATCAGAACCTAACCTAATCTTTGACTCCCAAGATCCAACTCCTTCGTCAGAATTCCCCCTCTATCGCCATCTTGATTCCCCAGGGTGTAGCACAAAAAATAAGCTTAATTTCCTTTGACTCGTTGGCGACTACTCCTTCTCGATGTGTGGCATAATCATAACCGCAATCTGGAGGGCGTTTGGCGATTAGCGGCGGTGGTGTTTGGCTTGCTGCATGTCTCCATTGGAAATGAGACAAACCCATTGTGCTAATGACAATTGTTGTGCATGCTTAGTTTTTGCACTCAATTTGCAAAACAATTATCTTAATTTTTCATATTTATTGCTAAGTTTGTTCTCAATAAGTTAGAATTCAATATCTTTTATACTTTTTAGCTTATTGAAGTTAATTTTAGCAAATTTATTGGTTTTAGTTGTTTTGTAGAATTTTGGTACATCAACAGCGAAGAAAGCACTTTTGGGTGATGAAGAAGTGCACTTAGCGCGCCAACCGAGCTTAGCACATATGAGACAACTTGGAAGGCCACGTGGCAAGCATCTAGAGACTGTTGGGACAAGTTTTGAAGTTTGGCCGCACACAACGTAAGTAGTGCGCTTAGCACATATGAGACAACTTGGAAGACCACGTGGCAAGCATCTAGAGGCTGTTGGGAGAAGATTTGAAGTTTGGCAGCACACAACGTAAGTAGTGTGCTTAACTAATTGTTTCCTTTGCTACTTGTTTGGGCTAAGCACACATCCTGGGCTTAGCGCGCAATCACTTAAACCGATGTTGTTTTTGTGTACATGCTTAGCTCAGTTACCAGGCTAGCACATAAGCCTTTCTGAGATAACATTTTGGAGCAAAAAGTTTAAAAGAAAGGGATTTTATTAAGGTTGCAGTTTAGAGGCTTTAGAACAAACATTTTTGGGTGCTCTAGTGTTCCTTGTTCTCCATTTTTTCTCCTCTTCTTCTTGTATTCCCATTCTTGTTTTAGGTTTCTCATGGATATGAGAAGATAACTATTATTTTTTAAGGCCTAGATATGAAAAATCTATGATGTAACTATCTTTACTATCGATTTAATGTTAGCTCACTATTATTGCTTCCTTTCTATGTTTATTGCTTTGTTTATGGTTTGGTCACTCATGTGTATGTATGTTGTAGTGCAATGATCATTGGAAAATTTATTTTCACTAAGAACATAAAGGACTTCTAGTTAACTCATATCTAGGGGTGAAATGATATTGTCTAGCCTTTTATAAACCTTTGTTCCTATTTAAATCATCTGACTTAACTTGCTAAGTGATTAGGAGTAGAAACAAGTGATTTAGACTCTTTTACATGAGAGATTATGGTTAGAGTGAATTAATTGGTTAAGGTAATAGATGAAATAACATTGACTAGCAAAAAGTCATTATTGTTACATCAAGAGTTCATTTGGTAGGCTAATCACCCAACATGTGACGAAGGAGTTGGATCTTGGGAGTCGAAGATTAGGTCAGGTTCTAATGCTCAGTGCGCCCTAGTACAAGGCCTAAGAGCGTGTCAATGTAATAACGATTTTAGCTTGCGATGTCATTAGGAATTATGACAGGTCAATTAAATGTAACTTTATTTTTTTTAGTAAACTATCTTTTAAAATTTTATATTCAAAATAATTGATAACATTATTCTCATATCAAACTTTGATGTGTGATAAGTTAATAGATGATCAACGTTGTTGTTATGTTATCAAAACATTATTACATGAAAGTAAAGATTGAAATTAAAATTTTTAAATTTTACTGGAATTTAAAACAAAAAAATATGTTTAAAGAACTAAAATAAAAATATCACATTTTATAAGGACCAAAAGTTTCTTTAAAATAACAAAAGGATAAAAGGTTATTTAAACTCAATTTAAAAATAGAATTTGATTGGACTTTTTTCTTACTTCTGATTTAAAAGGTTATTTAAACTGAGAAGAATAACAGTAATTGATTGACTAATTAATCAACTTTAGTTTTCTTGCTGCACCTATATATTCTTGAGACTGCCAAATTTTAACATTGGAAATGTCATATTCAAATCTTCTTGTGTCATATTCTAACTACTACGCTATTTCTTCTTGTGAATAGTAGTTTAGCTACTTCCCGCACTTTAAATCTATCATATTTTAGTTATGTAATTAATCTTTTTTTTTTATTCCATTTATTCCCAAATTGTATCAAGTAAGGTCTCCATTTAAAAGATCATATATTTACAAAAGGTTTTGTTTAATTTGTTTATAAGATTGAAATATACACTACCTTTTAAAATGCCAAAAATTAATTAGTTAGTATTCAAATATATTTTATTATTAAAATTTGAAAATTAATATTTAAAAGACCATATATTTACAAAAGGTTTTATGTTTAATTTGTCTGTAATTAAGATTGAGATATCTACTGTCTGTTAAGATACAAAAAATTAAATTAGTTAGTATTCAAATATTGTTTTATTAAAATTTGGAAACGTACGTTTAATTCACATATGCTAATTAATGTTCATAAAATAAAATTAAAATTAAAATACAATGTTAAATAAATATGCAACAAGTAAATTACATAAATATCATTCAATTGTTTATATAGTGGAACTTGACAAATCTAGAACTAAACAAAAAAGTAAGAAAAAAAAAATATTATATTGAGGTACTTATTTATTTAACATTTATCTGTATTGTTTTCAAATAAAAGGTTGGCAAAACGAGGGACAAGAAGAAAAAATTGACGCGCCCTGCTGTTTCATGGATAAACCGAATTTGGCAAAGGAATCAGCAGCAGCATTGTGCCGTGTGTATGAATGATTTGTAGCAGAGGTTAGAGCTTTCAACTCTTGACAGAGTGGGAAACAATGCTTCCTTCTAGATGTAGATTTAGATGTAGATGTAGATGGAGATGTAGGGCATCCACGTTGCACAAACTCAATGGCTTTGTCAGAGTCCGATTCCACTCTAATTTTACCAAAGCCATGCTGCCTTGCAATCCCAAGACTTATTGGAATGCTATGCCGCCTTAGAATATCACGATATAAACCCCAAATATCATACTTCCTCGCAATCTTCATACCATGATAAACACTCAAAATTTCAGCCTCATTTATTGACCAAGATTCCCCAAGCTTAACCGAAAACCCAAGCACGAATCTATCATCATCTTTGTCTCTGAATATACCTCCGCATGCAGCCGTACCTGAAGAGGGATCATAGGCACCACTCACATTTAGCCTCAACAACCAATCCTTACTATTTTCCGGCTTCCACTTCAAGAGATTCCTCGTCATCAAATTGTGAGAAGCATGGGCTCCCATATAATCTTTATAACGCTTAAAGACAATATCTATGGCTCCACTAAGATCTAAGCCCCTCCTGCCAGAGTGATCGAACACAAGGTCGTTGCGGAATTGCCACAACAGTTCCACTGCTATCCCAAAAAAAGTTGGCCAAAATAAAGCTGCCTCTGAAAAACTTTGGTGATCTAAATTTCTTTCCAGCCACACTGTCACATCACCATTAAAAAACTTTGGTGCTAATTTCTTAGGTAACACACTTCTCCAAAATGCAGCCACCTCTGGACAATCACGAAGAGCATGCAGAATGGTCTCCTCCAAAGAGTGGCATCGCCGACAAAAGGAGTCCATAGAAATATGCCTATATCTCCTCTCGGCATTAGTAATTAAAGCTCCATCTGCAGCATTCCCCAGAAGATTTATAATTCTTTCAGGGCCAACCCACCTCGATAACCTGCAAAACAACCTACTATATCTTTTGTTCAGTCACACCACTTCTAGCAACCCTCTGACTTTATATTTATAAGATTGCTATTTTTTACTTTATTACAATTTAACACTATAATTTTCATATATAAGATAATAATGAAACTTGCTTGTCCACATACCTAGGCTTTTTAATTAGTGGTTGTGATTCAAAACTGTTGAGATCATGCTCTAATTTTCTCTTGCCATAGGGATCATCATATCGAATATCATCCTGTCTTAATACATGGATTCCGGTTGCTTTAACCAGTGAGGTCTCTAGCATTCCTGCGTATGTAATTTCCACATGATTCCATTCCTTTTCTAAAGCCACTTCAGATAGATCATCAAGCTCAAAAGCTGATTCTAGGTCAAATAGATATGTATAATTCAATTTCACCTTTCTTACTCCAGTGCCCTCCCCATACTCCAACCAAGAGGTAATTTTATGACGTTTGCCATTGATGAACACCGTGAGCATGGGAATATAATCTTCATATATGCATTCCACACGTGCTAGAAGAAGACAAAGAACATTGTGAGGGAATTCATTACGAAACCAGAAAGAACTTGAAGGTCCCCTGCTTTGGTGATTGAACCACTCTGGAATAGTTGCTCCTGGAAACTGAAACACAGTTTGTCCAGCCTCATGCAATTCCTGTTAGTCATAATTCATAAAGAAGTCATAAGTTTATTAACATCAAGTGTGCAATATATTATCAAATCATATACGTTAAAAACAAGAAAATACCTGATTTGACAACATGCTTAAACTCGAGGAAGACAAGGATATACATTCTATTGCCATGAATTCTTTTAAGTTTTGTGGAACCCCCCTAATTTCCTGAAGATGCAAGCAACCACTCACATCAAGACTTCTTAAAAGTTGAAACTCTTTGATGCATTCAGGAAGGAATGTGAAATTATTGTGCCTTAGGCTTAAAATTTCCACATGATCAAGCTGCATGAAACCTGTTGAAAAAAAATCATCATACAGGTTGCAACCATCGACACTGAACAAAGCTAAATTTGAACATACTATTGAGCCCACTTTTTCTTCACCCTCTTCTGATTTTTTCCATTGCCACCCCTTGCAACTTTCAGCGTCCAATGAAGCCAGTTTAGGCATCATGACAATGTTAATTGGTAACAAAAGAATTCCACAATGACTCAGGGATAAAGTTTCGAGTCCAACAAGATTTTGAAATGAAACTGGCAATTCTTTTAAGCCAAGGTCAATCAATTCAAGCATCAATAAGTTTTTCATCTCTCCTAATATTTCTGGAAAATTCTCAAGACTGGAACAATATGAAAGTTGAAGTGTTTCAAGCGAGGTCAAGTTGAGAGGTGGAAATGTGGTAAGCTTGCTGCAACGTTTAGCACTCAATATTTTAAGTTTACTTAGAAAACCAATTGAGTGGTGAACTGTAATTAAATTCCCACACCGATCAAATGAAAGTTCTTCCAAATTTGGGAGATCAGATACGTCAGGTATCTCTGTTAAAAATTCACACTCTTCAAAATTCAAAACCTTTAGATTACTGGACTCCTGCAAAAGAAAAAATAAAGGAAAAAAGAAATAAGAACTAAATGAATAAATTTGAAGTAAATTTATTAATTAACATGAACAAAATATACTCCTTAAACTTGCCTTCCTTGAGCCATGGAACCCAAATGACGTAATGCAACTTTGAGGTAACTTGCATATGGCAAGTTCCTTCGGAGGAAAATTAGATGGTAAACAATTAGAAGGATACCGATGCCATTCCAGTACTCTTAAACTTTCTGGAAAATAATTGGGACCTTTGGAAAATTTACCATTTCTAATAATAAGTATTTTAAGGTTTTTCATCTTTTTGAAGGCATCTCCTTCCCATTCTATTGTTGCTTCTTTCTCGGATAAGGAGAAATCCAGACATATGATTTCAATCTCTCTATTTCCCTGTTAATGCAAAAAAAGTACGAATCAACCACAATACAAGTTATATGTAAGACATCAATTCACCCGCTGTTTAAAGAAATTTACAAATTGTCATGAAAAAACTTGACTATGATGTAAAGATAAGAAGAAAAAACGATCAAGATAAGAAACCATACTCTCACTTACCGAATTGTCTTCTAAAACTTCAATTATATCTTTTGTTAACCACAATCTCCTTCGCTTCCCTGACACTTTTGAGGATTCTTGTTGGTCTATTTGCCTGCCCATGTCCTGAATCAAGTCATGCATGGTAACTACATCATCCCAACCACTAACATTTATTAGAGATTTTTTAATCAACACCCCAATATGATGTTCCATGCAGTCATCATAATCACCACGAAGTATACGTTCGACATCTGTCAATCTCCATCCTTTGAAGCAACAAGCAATGTCAAGAAAAACTTTCTTCTCGTCTTCCTCCAAAGCATCAAAGCTTACTTTAAGTATATCTAGAATTTCCTTCTTGGGAATTCTTTTATATTGTTTGATTGCAGATTCCCATTCTTGTGTACTTTTTCCAACCAAGTGGGAACCTATTACTTCCAACGCCAATGGAAGACCAGAAGCATAAGTTACTACACGATGCAAGACCTCCTCGTAAGTTGGATAAGCTTTTTCCTTTTTAAAAGCTTCCCATGTAAGCAGCTGTAGAGCATCGTTCTCATCCAATTCCTTCACCTCATATATTTTATTAACTTCATGAGATCTAAGCAATTGTTGGTCCCGAGTTGTGATGATGTTTTGCTGCCAGGACCAAACCAACCAGGTCTTCCAGCAATTGCTTGTAATTGCTCGCGTGTGTCAACATCATCTAGAATCAAGAGAACCTTCTTTCCCGTGAGCCTAGACTGTATGATTGAAATTCCTTGTTGCTTACTTGTTAAGCTGATGTTCTTCTCTCCGAGTATTTCTAAAAGAAGCTTTCCTTGGAGGTGTTCTAACCCGTGTTTGCTTGAGTTTTCCCTCACATTTGCAAGAAAACACAAACCAGCAAACTTCTCAGCAATTATCAATTCATTATAGACAGCTCGAGCAAGTGTTGATTTTCCTATCCCACCCATTCCATGAATCCCTATCATGTGGACACCATCATCAGATCCAGCATCCAAAAGTCTCCTTACACGTAGCACTCGTGACTCTAGTCCAACTGGGTAATCCGCAACATGTAAAGGACGAAGACTAATCACCCTAGAGACCTGCTCAACAATGTTCTCAATAAACTTGAAGTCATATCCATCTCTGTTTCAAACAAAAAAAGTTTTAACAAGTTAAACTAAAAAAGTCTTGCATGTATCCATGTCTTGATACGCATATTGTCAAGGTCAACAAGCATTTATTTTCCCTTTAGATTTCATGTCAAATAATCAGACAAGTAAAAGTTAATCCAACAAAAACTGTAAAGTAAGAAGATTAGTATGGTGTCATACCCCTCTTTGAAATGATAGCCAGACAAGTCAGCTACTTGCTTCAGAGCCATCTTCCATTTTTGCAACTTCTCCGGGTCATGCTGGAACCTTCTCTCAAGCTCTGCCAATGCTTCTCCATAACTACCTCTCTGGTTTCTCACATCAGAAGGATCTACCTTATAAAAGACCGGTATAACCAACAACCGTTTCCTCTGGTCAAGGATGGTTGCAAGTTCATCTAAACAAAACGAGGAAGAAGCATAGTGTTCAGAGAGCACAGTGATGGCAACTCTGGAATCTTGAATTGCCTTCATAAGTGCTGGTGTTATTTCCTCCCCTCTTTGAAGCTCCTCATCATCAATGAAAGTGTGGATTCCCTTGCTCAGAAGAGTGTTGTAGAGATGGCCAGTAAAACCATGACGTGTGTCTTCCCCTCTGAAGCTGAGGAACACATCGTAATTGGAGGAAGAGGAAGAGGAAGGTGATCCCGTAGCCATGGTAAGAAATCTTAGTATGAATGTGGATGGCTGCTTGTTGGGTCTCCAAATTAAATATGAAACTGATAAGTGTTAATTACATTCATACCAAACATTTACATATTATTACATTTACATGGACATATCAACTTTATGGAAAATCTGTCTCTGTTTCGTCTCTCTTTCTTAGAAGTGAAAACCTTTGGCCGTGCATAACCCGTCGCATACTTTCTACACCGCACTATTTAAACTGTCTTACAAAAAATACTTTTTTTTTTTGTATAAATCATTACAAATTAATAAAGTATACAGTCAATTTTTATAATTGACACTATATTTAGAATAATTGACTATTGATAATGGTACATCTCCCAAAAAATTTAATTGTTAGCAATAAATAAATAAAATACTAGTGAATGTTAACTAAAAAGTAAGATGATAATTTTATTCATGAACTTCAAAAAAATTATTACATATTTTTTCCTAAAAAGATAGTTATTTTTTTATCGATAAATATTAATTATTAATTTATTAATTTTTTTTAATTTTTTGTTAACAGTAAAAATCGAATCGGTAACTATATATTTTTTGAATCATTTAATCTATCTTATATTTCCTGGGTAAGTATGCTTCTTTTTTTGGACGAAACTTCGTAGAAGAAAACTGAAAACTTAGTATGATTGTGGATGCCATGTGAATTGGGTCTCGAGATTCAAACTTTGACTTGTTGAAATAAGAAGGTGACAGAGGTAAAGTGAACACGGACTACCAAATAAAACATATATTACTAGGCGGATCCATTAAAGTAACCGTGCATGACAAAAGATAAATATTAAATTGTAAATATAAAAAAAAAAATCGTACAACTATGAATCAATGATAAACAAAATTAAGAGCTTTTTAAATTATATTTCCATTTAAAAAATTCGTAATTTTAAAAAAATAAAACTTTCATGACTTTGTAAGTTTTAATTGTGAAATTATCTTTAGTTCATAAAAAAAAAGTAAAATTGCTCACAAAAAATTACTCTAATACCTATTCTTCTTGAATCATGGACCCGTCTCTGTGAATCAATTAAGTCACTCAAAAAAGACTTGTGGAAACACTTAGAATAATAATAATAATAATAATAATAATTATTGGCATGTTGTCCCCATCAAACTTTGATACATATGGCCAGTCCAATTAATTAATTCGTTATACCTGTCAATCACATGTTAGTTAATTTTAATATTTTAAAGAAATTTTCTTTTCTCAAATTTACCCTTTGTACTCATGAATGGCAAGCCGCATTTTTAATCATGACCAACGAGATTAGTTCATGCTTGACTTTGCATTTTTGTACCATTCTCGGATGAAAAGTGTCATCCATTATCAAATAAATATGCTATTACGCTTGCTTTTTAGATCCTTATCTCCCACCACCCTCCATAAACAAGTTCCTCCACCTAAGAATATCAATCAATCCAATACTAAATAAATGTTAGACTTTTGATTGCATTGCTAAAACTATCTTCTTTTTTGGTACCTGAAAAAAAAACATCATCATAATGTGTTTAACTTAATTAATCAATATATTTTCTTGTCTTTAATTATAATATTCTTCTTTTAAAAAATTGCTTTTTTACAAGATTCTTTTTTAATTTCTAGATGCATTAGTTATTTTTTTACATATTTTTATTTAATTATTTTTTTCTTTAATCTAAAAAACATTTTAAAAAGTTGAAATTAATTAATAGTTAGTTGCAGGGGTCCAAATTTGATGTGGACGGCCAATTTTTCTGGTATTCTTTTAGGTGGTTATAGCATTTCTCGAAATTAATAGACATATCGTACATTACTCGGATGAATTTTTTGGAAATTAATTTGTTATCTTGTACTTTGCTTGACTTATAACAAAAACATTAGTAATAGACGTACACGCACACCCACAAGTCATGAGCTTTTTAGGTGTTTTTGGGCACTGAAACAAAGCCCTCTTGTTATGTGAATTGTTTTGGCATTTGCTTTATGCAATTCTGTTTTGTTTAATGCACCTAAAATAAATTATATCTTCGTCTTATCCTTCTCCACTCGCTCACCCTCTTGTGTTCATCTGCCTCTTCATTGCATCCCAACTTCTCGTGGTGGCAGCAAGTATGAGCCTGAGGTCACCTTAATGAGGAGCTTGGTAGAAGTCTGACAGGTGACGACGAGAGAGAAGGCAACAAAAGGAAGACGTGTGATTAACTAAAACTATAAACACATTTTTATTAACTAAAATATTAAAAAAATTATAAAAGTAGTAGGGCTTACTTTTTATTCATTGAGTTCTATTTTTAATTTTTTAATGTAAATATTTTATATTATTGCATAATGAGGAAGCAGGGTGTAGTGCATGTCAAAATGGTGCCAAAAGGCTTACTTATATGTACTTTGGTATTGCATTTGCAAGGTCTTTCAAGCTTATAAGTATCCATCATACAACAAATTATAAGGCATTTATCATTCATAAAGGACAAGTTGATTTGCTTTCTTGTACTTTTAACACTTTCAGCTTTTTGTTACAACTTTTCTTTATTGCCTTTCATTTTATTTATAGCTTTTTTGGTTTGACTTTCCTCCCCATACATATTTTTCAATAGTTAATACATCCTGGAATATCATAAAAGCCTAAAGTTGACTAGGTGACCATTGAGTCCATTATGTGTAATTAATAGGTAATCATTATATTTCCAATCCACCAATTCATTGTTTGCTTACCTAATTTACTTCAATGACAATATCCTAAAATATATACAAGCAAAAAATATGTAGTATAAAAGTTTAAATTTGAAAGAGTAATAATATGATAAAGAAGCAAAGGACATAGCACCAGAAACAAAAGGCGTAATAGCAACCAGTGAGGAACCAAGGGTGCAGAAAGCAGAAAAGCCCAAAAGGAAAGTCACAAGGCCATCATACTTGAAGGATTACACTTAGGGCAGTTTAGGCAATTAGGCTGCAACATCAGCACGATTTGGCTTGGTTGATGTTTGTCTCCCTAGGACAGACAAGCATAACAAATTCTGTTAGTAGAATATTACTGTAGGCAAAATGGTATAATTCTGTTATTAGGAAAGTGCTATAAATATCTATGTAAATAATCAATCAAGCATGGAAAAATATATTGCCTTTTACTCTTGAATCCCCTTCTTCCTTTACTTCTAGAGGTACTGGCCCTCGAAGTCAATCTTTATGCTCTGTGCCTAACAATTTGGTGCTTTCATTAAGAGTCCAATGACTGCCATAGCAGCTCCAGCCATTGCAACCAACAGTACCACCCGTCAAACCACCCCTTCCCACGACATCCTTTCCACACAGCCACCCACCAGCAACCATTTTTGCAGCACCCATCCCCTTTGTTTCCACACACCCCTCATCCTTTGGTACATCCTGCTTAATTCCTTGGGGTTGATTTTGAGAGCACCCGCAAACGTTTGCTATGCTTGTTTGATATCGAGGGAACTCTTTCTTCATTTCAACAACCACCTCTGTCCCTTCCATTTCAACACCCACCTCGAATGGCGGATGCCGAACCTTCTCCCGCAGGCGTGGACCACCTTGAGGCCACCATGGCCAAACTTGTTACAGCTCAACTCCGCCTCGAATCCACACTGGATGCCCTTCTTCTAAAACTGCCTCTGAGAACCAGCCACCACTACCCATCTCCTTCCTCCATGCAATCACCACTGCCGCCTCCGCCTTTCAGGCTGGTTGTGTCTCCATGTCCCATACCGATGCAACACAACCAATCACCCTTGCCGACTTCGCTGCCCCCGCCAACTCTATCACCCATGTCGACTCCGTCGCCCATGCCACCTCCGTCGTCCATGCTGATTACGCCTCCATATCCTACACCCGTGCAACCATTCCTTCCACTATTATCGAGTCCGCTTCCTATGCCTGCTCTTCATCTGCCTAATCTCGGTCTCGTTCGCATCACCATTTTCTTCAACAAGCTCATCAACACTGTTCCTCTTTATGACCATGCAATTGTTGCGAATGACAAGCCTTGGACAAATAAAGACTCAATGTTGTTTGAGATGGGAGATGGGTCTTATGGAATTGCCATGGCCACATACAAGCTCTAACCAATTGCCTTTGCACTATGTACAACTGCTAAACTAGGTGCAATTTGTCAGAATACACCTTAATTGGGATCCCGGTATTGTTTTCGGATGCCATAGTTTGAAAACCCAACACCTTGAGGACAAGGTGTTTTTGATGGGCTCGAGAAATGATAGGATACCAGAAGCAAAGGACATAGCACCAGAAATAGAAGGCATAACAGCAACCAGTGAGGAACCAAGGATGCAGAAAGCATAAAAGCCCAAAAGGAAAGTCACAAGACCATCATACTTGAAGGATTACACTTAAGAGCAGTTTAGACAATTACGCAACAACATCAACACGATCTGGCTTGGTTGATGTTTCTCTCCCTAGGATAGACAAGCATAACAAATTCTGTTAGTAGAATATTCCTGTAGGCAAAATGGTATAATTCTTTTATTAGAAAAATGCTATAAATATCTATGTAAATAATCAATTAACATGGAAAAATGTATTGCCTTTTACTATTGAATCCCCTTCTTCCTTTAGTTCTGGAGGTACTGGCCCTCGAAGCCCGTCTTTATACTCTGTGCCTAACATAATACATAGATTTCTCTTAATTTTAAACATTTCATTAATACTTCTAATTTTTTTATTATATCATAAATTTTATAATATTTATATTTTTTTTACTTTAAATGTGTTAGATAGCATTGTGAGTATCCATAAAAAAAAATTCTAGTTTGATATATCGAAGCCTTGTTATTACAAAAGAGGAAAATCTCACGCAATATGTGTGCTTTTATTTATAAGAGGATAAATAAGTATTTTTGGGACCCAAATTAAGGTTTCCATTTAAAACACCATATATTTATAAAAGGTTTTTTTAATTTTTTTATAAAATTGAAATATTTATTGCCTGTTAAAATACCAAAAAATTAAATTAGTTAGTAAGTATTCAAATATATTTTATTATTAAAATCTTCAAATATTTAAAAGAGCATATATTTACAATGTTTAATTTTTCTATAAGTAAGATTGAGATATATACTGTCTGTTAAAATACAAAAAATTAAATTAGTTAGTATTCAAATATATTTTTTTTATTAAAATTTGCAAACGTACGTTTAATTCACATATGCTAATGTTCATAAAATAATATAAAAAATTGAAATATAATGTTAAATAAATATACAACAAGTAAATTACATAAACATAATCAAACTGTTTATATAGTAGAACCTGTAGGGACAAATCTAAAACAAAACAAGAAAGTAAGAAATAAAGATTATATCGAGGTACTTATTTATTTAATATTTATCTGTATTTTTGAATAAAAGGTTGGCAAAAGGAGGGACAAGCAGAAAAAATTGACGCATCGTGCAGTCTGTAAAAGAAGTATGAATGATTTGTAGCAGAGGTTAGAGCTTTCAACTCTTGACGGAGTGGGAAACAATGCTGCCTTGTAGATGTAGATGTAGGGCATACATCTAACACAAACTCAATAGCTAATTCAATAACTAAAAAGTAAGCGGATAAGTTTTATTCATGAACTTCAGGAAAATTGTTACATTTTTTTTATCCTAAAAAGTATCTTTCCCCCTAAAATTAATGATATCTAAGTATATAATAAGCTGTTTTACTCTAAGTTAGATGAATTTAATTTTTGGATATAACTTTTGGAAACTATACATTATTTTTTCTTCTCTCTTTCTACGTTGCTTGGTGGATGAATTTTATAGAGTTTTCAATGAATTGAAATTTTTAAAAGATAGTTATTTTTTATCGATAAATAATAATTATTAATTTTTAAAATTTTTTGTCAATAGTAAAAATTGAGTCTGTAATTTTATTTTTGAATCATTTAATCAATCTTATATTTCTTGTGTAATTATGCATACAGATGAACTTCATCCGTATGATTTATACGGATGAACTTCATCCATATGGTTTATACAGATGAATTTCATCCGTATGCTTTATACACATAAATTTCATACTTACGGATCAACTTCATCCATATAATTCATACGGATCAAATTGATTTGTATGTGAAAAATATGCTTACGAATCATCACCCAGTCAGAAAAAGCAAAGGAACAACGAGCTAGAGGTATTTTGGGCATTAATAAAAAATGTTGGGTGCACCAGCAATACTGTTGGGTGCACCTAGCAACACCCTTAGATTTTTGGGCGTTTTTTGGCATTGAAATAAAGTCATGTTGTTATGTGAATTGTATTGGCAATTGCTTTATGCAACCCTTTTTTGTTTGACGCACCTCAAAAAAAATTATATCTCTGTCTTACCTTTCTCCCCTCTCCCTTCGCTCACCCTCTTCTTGTGTTCATTTGCCTCTTCACTGCTTCCCAACTTTTCGTGGTGGCAACAAGTCTGAGCCTGAGGTCATTATAGTGAGGAGCTTGGTAGAAGTCTAATAGGTAACGACGAAAGAGAAGGTAGCAGAAGGGAGACACATGATCAACTAAAATTATAAACATATTTTTATTAACTAAAAATTATTAAAAAAATTATAAAAGTAGTAGGACTTACTTTTTATTCATTGAGTTCTATTTTTAATTTTTTAATGTAAATATTTTATATTATTGCATAATGAGGAAGCAGGGTGTAGTGCATGTCAAGATGGTGCCAAAAGGCTTACTCATATGTTCTTTGGTATTACATTTGCAAGGCCTTAATTGGGATTATCTTCTAATTGTAAGGCATTTATCATTCATCAAAGACAAGTTGATTTGCCTTCTTGTACTTTTCAACACTTTCAGTTTTTTGTTACAACTTTTCTCTACTTCCTTTCATTTCATTTTTAGCTTTTTTGGTTTGACTTTCCTTTCCATACCTATTTTTCAACAGTTAATACATCCTGATATATCATAAAAGCCTAAAGTTGACTAGTTGACCATTGAGTCCATTCGTTAGTACAGCTGCGTAAATAATAGGTAATCATTATATTTCCAATCCACCAATTCATTGTTTGCTTACCTGATTTACTTCACTGACTACATCCTAAAATATATACAAGCAAAAAAGATGTAGTATAAAAGTTTAAATTTGAAAGAGTAATAATACATACATATCTCTTAATTTTAAACATTTCATTAATGCTTTTCATATTTCTATTTTTTTATTATATAATAAATTTTATAATATTTAAATTTTTTTTTCGCTTTCAATGTGTTAGATAGCATTGTGAGCATCCATAAAAAAATTTTCTAGTTTGATATATTGAAGCCTTATTATTGCAAAGGAGGATAATCTCACACAATGTGTGTTTTTATTTGTAAGAGGATAAATAAGTATTTTTCGGACACAAATTAAAGTTACAAGATTAGCAAAAATCAAGTACTAAAATGACTAAAATTATAGGTTTTATAAAAAGTTGTCTTTTTTTGTTAAAAAAAAGTTATCTTATTCATTGATTTTGTATAAAAACATTTGATAAAAAAAATATTACTAATGTTTATCAATCAGGGAAAAAAAAGATAGAAAAGTAAACGGACAACTCTAAGTTTTTTTCATATGCATCTAATGCAGATGTCCATTCATCCAATGTACCTAACAAGTTTGACCCTATTGTTTCCAAAGCCAGTGGAAGGCCACCTGCATAGGATATTGCACGCTTTATGATTTCAGTGCAACTCGGATCAACTTCTTTGTTTCTTAAAGCATTCCTCCGGAACAATTTAAGAGCTTCATTAGCATTGAGAAAATGAAAAATTAACTTGTTTTTGTGTAATCATTAATATATATATAGTGTCTGGAGTGTCTTAGATGCGGTACACTTGTTTTATAGGAGCGGAACTTAACTAACAGAATAAACTAACTTAAATTAGTGACTAAATGTAATGTTTGTTGCTGTGTTTTATTTGTTTGTGCATGTTTTGGTGGTTGAGGGATAGAGGCATGTGATTCGTGCTTGTTTTTTTATTACTTATGTGTAATGGTTCTGTTGACATGGATAATTCACATTAGTGCTCAGATGGCTTCTGCTTTGGCTTGTGCCTTTTCTAATGATTGGTTTTTAGTTTTAAACAGTTTTGAGATTTTGGACTTTTGTTTCAAGGGAACGCCTGGAGTAATTGGAGCAGTGATGTGGGACAGTGGAGTTGTACTGGGAAAGTTTCTAGAGCACGCTGTTGACTCAGGGATGCTTGTCCTTCAGGGAAAGAAGATTGTTGAATTGGGTTCTGGTTGTGGATTGGTTGGGTAAGTTCAATTGCAATCTCATCCTATTTGACCTGTTCATGCTAAATGGCTATAGTTTGTCCATAATTTCTTGATTAACTTTTGTCTTTTTCCACATGGATTTACTGAACTAGGAAAATAGAGCTTTGAGCTTTTGCATTGTCTTTTTTTACGAACAAGAGACCGTTTGAATAAGCTTCTCAATAGGTCCTTTTTGGAGAAGAAAATATAACGAATTAAAAAGTTAATAACAATCCAATTTCTCCTCCCACAGGTTAAAATCTACTTTTCCACCTAAATTTTGCTATGAACTCTCATCTTTCTACTCCATTAGTTGTGTATAAGTTGATTTTATCTTATGGGAGAAGTTTGATTCATTTTACCTCCTTAATTCTTCTTATTTTCCTTTTCATTGTTCAAAATTTTATCCAAACTATCTCTAAGTTGTCTAACAAATGAGGAGGAATTATTTTTAAGTTTGTTCTTACTCATTCTATGATACACCTTTCTTAGTTTTCTTCCTTAGTTGCATTGCAGCCCTTTTGGGTAGTGAGGTCATTGTCACTGATCTGCCAGATAGGCTGAGGCTACTGAGAAAGAACATTGAGACCAACATGAAACATGTTTCTGTACGGGGTTCTGTAACAGCAACTGAGCTCACATGGGGAGAAGATCCTGACCCAGAACTCATTGACCCCACACCCGATTTTGGTATAATAATTCTCTCCCTCAACTCCTTCAAGTGACAAGGAGCAAACAGCATTCAATTACTGGCATCAGAAACTTTTGACATTTTGCTGTGAATTGTGATTATTGTCATCATTCTAATCATAGCTTTGTAGTTAATTTTATCTTTTTCTTCCTTTGACTTGCATGCCTTGTCAAATATTTGAATTACCTGCATCTCGTATGATATTTTGCTAGCATTCCTTATTAATTCAATACCTGACTTCTTGTTTTCAGTAATAGGATCTGATGTAGTATACAGTGAGGGGACAGTTGTGGGGATCTGCTAGAGACACTTATGCAGCTCTCTGGACCTAATAAAACAATATTTTTGGCTGGAGAACTCCGAAATGGTAAAGAATAGCATTCCTTTTTCTTTTCTTTTGGGAGCACAAACTATAGCATACCGCTGAGTAGTGTTTTCTGATTTCAGATGCCATTCTTGAGTACTTCTTAGTAGCTGCAATGGATAATTTCACTATTGGCCGCGTGGAACAAACGCTCTGGCACCCTGATTATTGCAGCAATCGTGTTGTTCTTTATGTTCTAGTGAGGAAATTATTGTTGAGAATATGATGTTTAGTTGTCTTCTGTAGCGCTAGGAACACGATGTCCATATTGTGCATCATATTTTCTTTGTTAGCCCTCAAGTATTTTGTTATTTTCTGTCCTTGCGAGTTTGGTTTGGTTTGATGAATTCCAAAGGAAAGTTTGCCATATTGTGACATTTTAATGGGACGGAATGCTGAAGATTTAGCTGCGAATTGGAACTCTGTACACCAAGACTTAGCTAAGCTGTGTTAAAACCAATATTTAAATAATGCACTTACTGCCTCTTTTTTTGTATCTGATAATAGAAAAATTTTAACGCGTGAGAGCACTATATAAAGAAATGTCGAAAATATTTTATGCAAAAGTATTTATTATATAAAAAATATAATGACATTTAGTTTATGTAGTTAAATCATAAAAGAATAAAAAAGGTGTTTTTTAGGGATTTGTACCCAAAAAAAGTTTAATCATAACTCTTTTTGGCCCGAGTTGCTTTAACAAAATTATAAGCAAAATAACACCAAGGGATATGCTCATATGCCATAATATGGAAAAACTTCATCGAACTCGAATAAATTTCGCAAACTTTTTATTTATTTATTATTGCTATATAATTAATTGTTAGGCAATGGGGTACGTAATTTTTACACTATTAATTGTTAGGCAACTAGTATTTTTTCAATAGATGTCTTGAAGGCACAGTATAAAAAAGTTTCCGCCTTTCCATGGTCATAATTAGACTCTCACATACATCCAAACAATTTTGAAATACCAATTTTTTCAAAAACAAACATTTTTATAATTTGTTCTTGTTTTTAAATAAAATAATTAAATACTTTCTTAAATTTCATTAGTTTCAATAAAACTTGAAAATTGACCGTAGCCACATAATTACTACAACATTCTTAATCCTACTATAATATACCAACTAACTCCGTGTCTTAGACAAGACTACCTACCACCGCCAACTGCTATTTCAAGTTCTCTTCCACCCTTTTTCTTTCCCACTTTGTAATAGTTTTTCACTCACCAACATGTCAACTGAAAGGCACTGTTTAAATAAAAAGGAAAAAAAAGAATATAATAATATAATAAAACCCACTCCCTCCAGCATTTCAAAAACTCCCGAGATCCCTCCCCCCATTTCCCAAACTTCTCTTTCTTTTGTAGCAGAAAAAGGGGAAACATTACACATTTCTTTGATTTTTCTATTTGATCTCTTTAAAAGGTAAATGTTTATGACTCATTGTGTTAGATGAATATTTTAAGACACTGATTAGTTAGGAGTTGTATGTAAAGGGTTAGAAACTAAGTATTATGGATTGTTGTAGTTTTCTCAAAACCCTAGGTTTGCCAAAATTGGGGATTTTGTCTAATCCATTGTTCTATTATTTTAAATGTTTAGATTCTATGAAAATACAGTAGTTGATCTTCCTAACAGCAGTGAAAGACAATGATTGCATTATTTAGGTGAGTAGTTAATATATTTAGTGACGTTTTCAAAGTTCTTTTTGGAGAAGCACGTAAACTTCAGAATATATATATATATATATATATATATATGTATATCTTTGGTGAGCTTTGAAATTTATTTTGAGATTTTGATAGTATATATAAGGATGAATGTTGAACTATTTGTTTAATTTTATTTATTGTGAGTTCATGGATTATATTGCCGTTAGCTACAATAAAGAGGTAATGTAGCCTATGAGTTGAATTCTCATAGTATAATTATATTATCGTTTGCTATAACAAAGAGATAATGCAGCCTATGAGTTGAGTTCTCATAGTATAATTATAATTGTCGTTTGCTACAACGAAGAGATAATGTAACCTATAAGTCAAATTCTCATAGTATAAATATATTTGCCGTTTGCTACAACGAAGAGATAATGTAGCTTATGAGTAAAATTCTCATAGTATGATTATATTTGTCGTTTGCTACAATGAAGAGATAATGTAGCCTATGAGTAAGAGACTCATAGTATATTTATATATTCCGTTCGCTGCAACAAAGAGATAATGCAGCCTACGAGCTAAATGCCATAGTTATATAATTATCGTTCACCACAACGAAGATATAATGTGGTCTATGTGCACATAGTGAAAATGAAAATGTGTGATTATAAAGTTATTATTCTTGAATACCAGTTTATGAGTAGTTCTCAAATTATGTTTCTTTGAGTACATTGATTTCTAAAAGCAAGAGTATTTGATTATTTATTTATTTAATGTTATTGGAATGCAAGGGCTCGTACTATGTTGTGCTCTCTTTCCTGTCCGCTTTGTATGTTATGCTCTCACTAAGTCCTTGTGACTTATCCCTATTTTATTTGATTTTCTCAGGTACACGATAGTGGAGTAACTAACTTCCTGGGATTTGCTGACGTACCCAGGAATTTGATAATATTTTGATAGGTTTCCATTATGTCTGATGGATAGTTTGTTTGTAACTCCACTATAACGCAACTATAGGGACCAGGGTAGTAGTAGATTTGGAGAGAATCCCTTTATTTTGAAATTTGAATGATTCTCTCTTATAGATATGATGATTGTGTACTTATGATGATTTTGAAACACTTGATGATTAGTACTATAATCAATATTGTTATTAATGGATATTTTAGACAATATTGCGACCTGAGACCTTGATATTAAATGGATGAAATGAGATATATTTATATAGATTTGTCTAGATATATTACATGTTCTTTTACAGATTGCGTTGTATAGGGTAGGCTAGCCAGACTAAGGAAGTCATGGTCTGTGCCTGTCATGGCCCTATGGTGGGTCGTGACATCAACACCTGAAGTCATTACCTGCAAAGGTAAAGTCAGCCACCCTTTTCCTTTTTCATTTTCTTGTTTTGATATCTCTGTCTGTGCATTGTTTTATGATGAACATGGGATATTAATTCGTGTGGCTTTTGTTAATGGTATGTGGAACATGGAACAACTGCAGTGGCATGGGGAGCTGGGGAAGCATTGGTGATGGAGGAAGTGGAAGTGAGTCCTCCTCAACCAATGTAGATTAGGATTAAGGTTGTCTCCACTTCTCTCTGTCGCAGTGATCTCTCCGCTTGGGAATCTCATGTAAGTCTGGTTGTTATCTTGTCATTAATGGAAAATTTGTTTCATAAAACTTCGCGTGGTTCTTTTGGAGTGTGAAACTTCAAATTGAATTGGAATAAATTGACATTGTAAGGATCTTTTACATCATCATAGAATTGTGTATTGTCATATCATTGAAAATTATTGACTCTTGTTGCTTTAAAAGTCATACTTGAAGTGTTAGATCAGCAAGTTAACCAACCCTAGAATCAAGGAATGCCATACATATCTCAGTCTATTATCAGTTTCAATTATGCCTGCTTTGAATGGTAGATAACATATCTGGTTGTTATGTATACCAAGTTGTTACAAATCTAAACAGTTTTTTTATCTTATCCATGTGACCCTTATGTATAAATACACTCTCAAAAGCAATAGAAAACGCGTGCCATTATTGTTTCACTTCTCTACATGGTATCAGACTTTCCTTAGCTCAATAGCACCTCGATCCTCCCTCGAATCAGCCGCCATGGCCACCACTTACCCCACCTCTTCCAACTCCTCCCTACTCCTTAATGCTTCCATCACTTTCAAATCGTCTCCGTGCTTGGAAACGTCAAGTCACCACCCTCCTCTCTGGTATCCAAGTCATGGGCCACATTGACGGAACTATATCGTCTCAATCACCCACTATTGTCCAAGATGGATCTTCTACTCCCAATCCTCAATACACCAATTGGTTCACTATTGATCAATTGAACATTAATCTTCTTCTCTCAGCCATGACAGTTTCTGATTTGACAGAATTTATTAAAATTCAACTCATGAGATGTAATTCAATAACATATTAGGCAATGCATGCCTATCAACATTTGATGTTTAATGTGATTGATTATTGTTTTACTGATAAATCTTGAATTAAATGTTGTGTTCTCAAGAGTATGCCTCCTGTTCTTTTATAAAAGCTAACAATGGCTGGTGGTGTGGTCGATTAGTCTACGAATGATATTTCTTTGTCATGATTTCTGTTAAAAATTTATGAATGGATGGAGTTAAGCGTTTAACGCCAGGTGCCTTTTTGCAGGCCATATTTCCTCAAATATTTGGCCATGAAGCATCAGGGTAATCTACTCTTATTTCTATGTTTGGATTAAGGCAACATTGAGTCACTAATGATCCTTAGGTTATTTTTGTTGAATTTCATAAGAATTTTTGTATTTTTAAGAGTTACCCAATTGGGTAGTATGAGAATTTGATCAAATACTGATATGCCAAGTTGAGTTAGAGTGACAATGATCAGCTGAGAGTGAAGTATTACACTATGCATGGGAATGTGATACATTGTTGCATCAAGGACATTACTTTAGCTAAATCATTGCAAAAAGGTGTAGTCTTCTCAGTAGATATTTAATATTTGCCATATTTTTGCAGCATTTTTGAGAGTGTGGGACAAGGAGTGACTGAATTCAAAGAGGGGGACCATGTGCTGACAGTATTCATTGGAGAATGCATGTCATGCAGGCAGTAAAAGGGGAACCTGTTTACCATTATTGTGCTGTTTCAAGTTTCAGTGAATACACAGTAGTCCATTCTGGATGTGCAGTGAAAGTCAGTCCCCTTGCACCTCTTGAGAAAATATGTCTTCTGAGCTGTGGGGTTGCTGCAGGTAAATGTTTCAGCTGTTTATTATTAGTTCTAAAATTAGGGAATAGATTAATGGAGTTTCAGTAATCAACATTGTAAACTTAAAACCGCTTACTTAAATTACTTGAGATAGTAACAGGTTAATAGCCATTAAGCTGTCTGATTTTTTTTTCTTGTTATTTCCTATAAATGGTTAGAGGAGGCATGACTTCTGTCTGTGTGTTCATCAGTTTGAATGTCAAAGGATCAGTATGGCCTTGGGAAATAAACAAAGGCAATATATATAATTGTAAAATCATCACAGGTGATCCTCTCAGCTGGAGGTCATCAAGTGAATTGGTCTGATTTTCTCTTAAATTAGTTAAAACTTAGAAAGATAATGACTTTCTTTTTTGTTGTCTTGCATTTTGACAAAACCTGTTGTGTATTTGAGATTGATTGATTGTCAAAGGTCACTGTTTTTTACAGTTTAAATTGATTTTAGGGCATATAAGTGTTCCATCACCTGCCTCATAGATGCTTTCCACATAGGTTTACCCTGCAAAATGTCCTCATATATTTTTGTTTTGCATTATTTGCTTTAATATCTTGTAGTTTGTTAATGAATGACTTATATGCCCTAAACACATTATTTGCTTGCCACATAAGGCATATAAGTGTCGAAAAAATTATTTTTAATTGCATGTTTAGCGTTGTCTATTGATGACTTGTTACTGCTTCTGGACTTCCAGAAAAACTTGAAACTAATTTGATTATAACTCAATGTGTAATGATCCAAAACACAGTACTGGATTTCCGAATTATTAACCAAAGCAGCTCCACAAATGATTGGTAAGGAAACACAAGATAGTGTAAAACGTCTTATTGTTGGATTTGATGATGCCAGAGGCATTGTAACTGGCATAGGTAAAGATTGGATGAAATTGAAGGAATTGTTAGTTCCAAGAGGCATTGGATGAATTTGTAGGCAAAATACAAATGCTGGACTTATTTTCCTCCTCTTTCTTATACCTCACAAATAATTTACTACGAACTTTTGCTACTTGACACTGTCAGAGCCATAGATCCCAATTAGTGTTGTTAATGTCATTGATAATTTAATATTAGGTTGCTCAAGCTTCCAAACTAGCTAAGAGGTGCATCTCGAATAACAGAAGTGTGAAAATGGTACTATATTCAATTCCTCAAGTTACTCTTAAATTTATATTTAATAATTCCCTTTATTTACTTATTGTTGTTTGTTGCCACAGCTAAAGCTTTTGGGGTTACTGAAGTTGTTTTCCCGAATTCCTATAAAGAACCTATTGCTCAGGTGCCTTGATCTTCTCATTACAAAACATCTGATTTAACTTTTCATACTTTATTTTGTGGAGAAAATTGTATGTAACTGTAATTGATGGCTATCAAAAGTATCCCGCTAGACCAAATATTACATATGTTGATCCATACAAATTTATTTATTGTGAATTTTATTTTGGTCGAATATAATTTTGCTTCGGCACAAAAACTATAAGTATGCACACAAAGAAAAAGTTTGGAAGTCATAACAAACATTTATATATGTTGAAAATTTCCAGGTTATTAAGTGCATTACTGATGGTGGGGCAGATTTCTTGTTCGAATGTGTAGGTGGCACTGATCTGATAACCACTGCATTGCAGTCATGCTGTGATGTAATACTCTATAAACCCAAAATTTTTGTTTTGGAAATTGACATTTAAAAGCTTTTATTCATTATAATTGAATTCATTCTATCTTTCCTTGGTTGCATAGGGATGGGGTTTGACTGTAACATTTGTGTGCCAAAGGTGAAGCCTGAGATGTCAGCTCATTATGGACTACTCCTAATGGGAAGAACATTGAAAGGATCTCTATTTGGGGGATGGAAACCAAAATCTGATCTGCCTTCATTAGTAAAGAAGTATCTCAACAAGGTAACTGAAACAGTACCCGGATTCCTCTCATCTTAACCTGACTACTTTATACGTTTTCACTCTATAAGCTGAAACACGGCAATGTCTACCTTCTGCATAAATGGTTCTCTATGACTATTTGAAAAAGGTCATTTTGTTGCATAGATAATTAAGTTCATTGACCAGGGATTAGAATAACTCTACAGAGAAGATAGAAATTTAGTAATGTGACATGAACAAACACTTAAGGAGAGAAGACAACAAATGTGAAGAACCATTAGATTTCATGCTGATTTGTGCAGAAAATATGCTTAATGCTTTGAAATTTGAACTGACACCAGAGATACAAAGGTAAATCTATGGTTCAAAAATGAGTTTTTGCAAAGGTAAACAGTTCTTATAGCAGCATTACCCTGAGAAAATTCTCTCTCTCTCTCATTCTACTTGTATATATTTTTGACTATGAGTGTCAAAGTGTATGTTGATTTACCTGCTGTATGCCCTTTTTTTCTTACTTCCATCTGCCGCACTTGTATTGTTTATTTATGATGAAGCGGAGGACAATTTCATGTTATCATTATCACAAGAAAAAAATCTCAGCCTACAAAGTTTAGCATGAGATGTGATGTGCTGTCTATATATAGCCTGTATTTGTGACCTAATCTTGTTTTTCATTATAAAGTGTGCCAAATGTCTGTGAAAGAGATATTTTTGAAGGGGGGAGGGAGGAATTGAGAATGCAACTTCAAATGCTTATCCGAACTATTTTCTTGCTTAATATGCTTTTTTTCCTTCAATCAGCGATTTTAGCAAAAGAAAATATGTACTAATATTATGATTAATATGCAGGAAATCCAGATTGATGACTACATAGCACACAATTTGCCATTTGATGACATTAACAAAGCTTTCAATCTCATGAAAGGAAGGAAAGTGTCTGAGATGTGTTATCCACATGCCAAGATAATTCCTGCGCCTTTATGGGTTTCTTTTTTTTTTTTGTAAAAAAGAGAAAGTTATTGAAGAAATCAATGTCCTGGAGAATATAGAAACTACTTTGCCAAGTTATCATTGAACATTGGTGAGAGTTGCATCTTTTAAAGGACAATATTGATTATGCTAATAATAATATGCTATGCTATTTTTTGTATTCTCTCAACTATATATAAAAAGTCTCGTATGCTAAAGAATCTGACGTTGTAGCTGTGCACCGTTGATTTCTAGATACCGAGCAATTCACTTTATCCCTTGCAGAAAAATTGGCATAATTAATGATTGAAGGCAACAATCTCTCGTCACATTTGTGCTATGCCAAGCTTGAGTTGTTAGCTATATGTATGCTGATGCGAATACAATAAACCCATTGGTTTAATTCAAAAAGCATTATTATTAAACTTGCTGATACTAGTTTAATGAAATAAACTAATATTTTGTATTCTTGAATAACACGTAATAAACATTTATTTTTATATAATTAAAATTGATAATAAAAATATTTTTTTAATGCATAAATATATTTAGAGTAAATAATTTAAATAAAAAAGAAATAATTAGTTAATTAAGATAATCAAAGTATACATTTGAAAAACAAAGAAATTTAATTTGAAATGGTTGAGAGATACGTTTTTTTTTTTGCTCATTACAAAAATAGAATGTGAAATGCATCTTTCAGAGAGAAAAGAAAAAAAGTGTTGAAAATGTCTAACTGATGAAGAGAAAAGAGTGTTTTCTAAATTGATAATTTTATTTTATAGTATAAAAATGGATATGAAAAGTGCAAATAACATACTTTTTAGACACATTTTATCATTGATTAAAGTTTATTCAAAATTACAAAATCATGATAAAAAATCATGTTAGAAGAACAACTAATATCAAGGAGATTAATTATTTTATGAAACTTCGTGGAAGTTTTTCTGGATGCTAGTGATAAAATCAACAAATCTAATTCGTTTAATTTCAAAAACTCAAAAATGAAAGTGCTTTGCTTTATATATATTAAACTGAAGAAGATACACAGCATATCATCCACTATTGCAGTTTAATTTACTATACAAAATTGTCAGTGGATCCAAAACGCAAATACATTCCACTTGGAGGGTGTTAGAAAAATAGAGAGGAGACTTGAGAGCAATCTATAGCCATTAAATGACTCTTCAATTAACACAATAAACGGGCATAATGTCAATAACCCTTCAAATACTTAGTGGTTACACAAAAATAATGTCGCTTAATGCATATTAAAAACTCACACACTTCATCTTCTAACACTAAATGATCACAGTCTTTATTTTTTAATTGTTTTATTTTATGCAGGCCAGAAAAAAATAAACATATGAACCTTCATCTAAGTTTTGGAGACCCAACATTCCATCCACAATCATAGTAGACTTTGTTCTCAGTTCACATGGCTTTGGGATCATGTTCCTCTTCCTTCAACTATGATGTTTTCCTCAGCTTCAGAGGTGCAGACACACGTCATGGTTTTACTGGAAATCTTTACAATGCTCTTGATGACAGGGGAATCTACACTTTCATTGATGATGAGGAGCTTCAGAGTGGAGAGGAAATAACACCAGCACTTCTGAAGGCAATTCAAGAGTCCAGGATTGCCATCACTGTGCTCTCTATAAATTATGCTTCTTCCTCATTTTGCTTAGATGAACTTGCTCACATTCTTGAGTGCTTTAAGAGCAAAACTCTGTTGGTTGTGCCAGTTTTTTATAAGGTGGATCCTTCCGATGTCAGACACCAGAAAGGTAGTTATGGAGAAACATTGGCTTAAATAGCTCATGCTCAACTTCTCCAGTGTTTTACATAATTGTATTCATCTTGAATAATCAAAAAGTAGTTGAAGCATTGATTTTACTTGGAGAATAATATTTTTGGTAATTAAATTTTATACCAAATTATGATCAAAATTTTGTATACCAAAATTACATGATCACATTTTGTTATGTTGAATAATTACAGTTCTCTCTACTAAGAGATTAAATGAGCCATACTTCAAATCATTTTAATGAGTGAGACTTTTAATTTTATTCTGTTTGGTTTCATTAAAAAGGAAGAAGAGAAAAAGTGGTGGGAGAGAAACGTGAAAGATACTGTCCTTAAGTTTGTTTTAACAAAGAAAAAATGAATATAGGTCTTATACCTTTTTATTCTGCTCAAATTAGCCAAGAAACTTGTCAGAAAGGGTCAAAGATATTTCTTCTTGCTTTCTTCCCAAATAATATCGCTGGATTGTCATTACAACTTTTGAAGCGCCAAATTGCTTCATTCTCCATCGTGATTACCTTCAGTTACATTCACATGTCAGTCATCACGTTGATCAAATAATATTGCATTTTAATGGCTTTTATTCACCAAAAGATATTCTAAATAGCTTTACCATAATAAAGAAATTAAATACAATTGAAAGAATATTAATACTCATATTTAGTTTAGGTATACAATCATTTATTTTATTTCTAATTTTTTTTCAATCAAATAAATTAAGAGCCTATTTTTGTCTTTCTTTATCTTTCATATATTATTTTTTCCTAAACAGAGTCGGTTGAATTTTTTTGGGTCAGTAAAGGTAGGAACGGTAGTTATGAAGAGATTTGGAGAAAGGTAGTTCTGAAGAAGCCAATGCTTCTGATGAGATTTGGAGAAAGTTGGTTTTAGTTTTTAAAAATACACAATGAAAATTGAAGCTCATGCTCAATTCTGACACTACTAGAGATGATTTTGACCCATACTCGAGTTAGGAGCACGACTGAAGTAGAGAATTTAAAGATTTCTTCAACTACAGAAAAGGTTCAACCACAACATGGAGAAGTTGGAGTATTGGAAGAAGGCTCTGCATCAAGTAGCTAACTTGTCTGGCTTTCATTTCAAACACGGGTACCACAACTTACCAATCTTTTACTTCATAATTTTTGTTGGGTTAAGTGTCAATTGTCTAATGATTTGATTCTAAAATTTAAAGAGAAAAGAAATGGTTGTTAACCATGACAACATTGGTATCAAACCTGGATATGGCTATTTGTTTGACTTCATTAACCCATGTTTAGAGGGAGGATTTAAAAATTTATAAGAAATTTAAATACACAATATTTTAATTGTATTGATTTAAATTTCTTTTATTTTGTAAACATTTTGTTTGGATATAATAATTCAATTTTTATTTTTTTTGGATAAAGTAATTTAATTTTAATGAAATTCAAATTTTTATTTTTAAATATTTATTTAAAAATTAAAATTTTAATATGGAATAAAAATAAATATTAGTCATTTTTAACTAGTTAAATATTCAAAATAAATTTAATATTACGCAATATTTAATAATCAATTTTTTTAATATTTAATAATTAAATAATCAAAATAATTTTAATACTAAATAATTTTAAATCTTACATAATATTCTTATATTAATACATACAAAAACTTGGATTAGACAATACTGTAAAATTAAAGATGAATAATATATAATTTCTTGTTCAATCTAATTTTTTGTTAAAAAAAATTCAATTACCTAATATCACAATAATTTAATACAAAATATTTTAATGCAAAATATTTCACTTTGATTTGATTAATTACATATAAATAAATGTATATGTTAAACAGATGAACCAGGGGATAAGTAATTAACAAAGGAACAAATGGCGCAGTCCTCCTAGATCGTGTTAGTCTGAGCCAGCACTTGTTTAAAAGGAACCTCTCCTCTTCTTTGACTCTGCCTTACTCTCTTTCTCGTCCTTCCTTCTCCTTTTCTCAAAGAACAATACCCCACACTCCTCTCTCTCACTACTTCCTTCTCTTCTCACACCTCCATGGCCGAAACTTCCAAGACGCGTCTGTTCTTCTCCTTATTCATTCGTTTTTCAATTACTTGTTTGCGCGATTCTTATCTGTTTCTGTGAGAGTTTTGTGAAAAACTCTAGGTAAAAAGACCCCATGTGAGAATTGTCACCACCCGGAGAGAGCAAGGATCTTGAAATCCCAAGAGAGGAAGAGCGTGTGGCTCAAGAGGAGTGAGCAGTGTTTGTAAAGAAGAAAGACTGAGAGAGGGAGGAATGACTCTCTGTGGAGGAATTGAAATTCTTTAATTTTTAAGAGAATTTGAAATTATTCATTTTTTGTTGATTAAAATTTCTTGTTAAAATGTCATATATTCAATTTTTCTTTAAATTATTATTCAAACACTAAATTTAAAATGATAGATATTCAATGTTCCATTTAAAATAAATTATTTTGTTAAAAGTACCATCCAAACATAATGTAAGACTTTTATGTTTGAAACAGAGAAGGGTATGAATACGAGTTTATTGGGAGGATTGTTGAGTTGGTCTCCAGCAAGATTAATCATGCTCCTTTGCCTGTTGCGGATTACCCGGTTGGACTAGAGTCAAGATTACTAGAAGTAACAAAGCTTTTGGATGTTGAATCTGATGATGGTGTCTACATGATAGGGATCCATGGAATTGGCGGGATAGGAAAAACAACACTTGCTATAGCCGTTTATAATTTGATTGCTTGTCATTTTGATGGTTCATGTTTTCTTAAAGATTTGAGAGAAAAATCAAACAAACAGGAGTTACAATACCTCCAGATCATCCTTCTTTGGGAAATACTTGGAGAGAAGGAAATCAACCTAGCACGTGTTGAACAAGGAACTTCAATTATACAACATAGGCTTCAGCGGAAGAAGGTTCTCTTGATTCTAGATGATGTTGACAAGCATGAACAATTACAGGCTATTGTTGGAAGACCTTGTTGGTTTGGTCCAGGCAGTAGAGTCATCATCACCACTCGGGACAAACAACTGCTAGCATCTCATGGGGTTAAAAGAACATATGAAGTGAAACTAT
Source organism: Glycine soja (assembly GCF_004193775.1). Taxonomy (NCBI): domain Eukaryota; kingdom Viridiplantae; phylum Streptophyta; class Magnoliopsida; order Fabales; family Fabaceae; genus Glycine; species Glycine soja. Next base: position 28,043,255 of record NC_041017.1, on the reverse strand, counting down.
TGAATGAGAACAATGCTCTTCAATTGCTTACATGGAAATCTTTTAAAACAGAAAAGGTTGATCCAAGTTATAAGGAGGACTTGAATGATGTAGTAATTTATGCTTCTGGCCTTCCATTAGCCTTGGAAGTGATAGGTTCCAACTTGTTTGGGAAAAGTATAGATGAATGGAAATCTGCTATCAAAAAATATAAAAGAATTCCTAGCATTCAAATCCTAGAGATACTTAAAGTAAGCTTTGATGCTTTGGAGGAAAAACAAAAGAATGTTTTCCTTGACATTGCCTGTTGCTTCAATAGATATGCTTTGACAGAGGTTATAGATATACTTCGCGCTCATTATGGTGATTGCATGAAATATCATATTGGAGTGTTGGTTGCAAAATCTCTTATAAAAAAGTTTAGTTGGTATGGTAGATTACCTAGAGTTACAATGCATGACTTGATTGAGGACATGGGTAAAGAAATTGTCAGGCAAGTATCACCGAAAGAGCCAGAGAAGCGCAGTAGACTGTGGTTACTGGAAGATATAATTCAAGTTTTGGAAGACAACAAGGTGAGTGGCACTAATGAATGATTTGATTTCATATCTTGGTTTATGTTTCCTGACTATCATATGTTCAAATCATATTTGTTGTTTTTCTTCATAATATGTAAATTTCTGTAAATATGCGTTCACTTGCATTGTTGTTGTGGTTGATTCGTGGCTTTTGGTGGATTGACAGGGAACTAGTCAAATTGAAATCATATGTCTAGACTTCCCCAGCTTTGGCAAAGAAGAAATAGTAGAATTAAATACAAAGGCTTTCAAGAAGAAGAAAAACCTCAAAACAGTTATTATTAAAAATGGTAAATTTTCCAAAGGTCCCAAATATCTTCCAAATAATTTGAGAGTACTGGAATGGTGGAGATATCCTTCACATTGTTTACCATCTGATTTTCATCCGAAAAAACTTTCCATATGCAAGTTACCCTATAGTTGTATTTCCTCATTTGACTTGGATGGCTTATGGAAGGTAAGCTTAAAGAGTACATTTTCCACATCTTGTTATTTAATAAATTCACTTTTAAGATTATTCATTCTGTTCTTATTGTTTCTGTTTTTTTTTTTGCAGATGTTTGTAAATCTAACAATATTGAATTTTGACAGGTGCAAATGTTTAACACAGATTCCTGACGTATCTGGTCACCCAAACTTGGAGGAATTTTCATTTGAATGCTGCCATAATTTAATTACGGTTCACACTTCAATTGGTTTTCTGGATAAGCTTAAAATATTGAATGCTTTTAGATGCAAAAGGCTAAGAAGTTTTCCACCTATCAAGTTGACTTCTCTTGAAAAACTTAACCTTTCATTTTGTTACGGTCTTGAGAGTTTTCTAAAAATATTAGGAAAGATGGAAAACATAAGAGAACTTTGTTTGTCACACTCTTCCATAACAGAATTGCCATTTTCATTTCAAAATCATGCTGGGCTTCAAGGATTAGACCTGAGCTTTTTAAGTCCTCATGCAATTTTTAAGGTGCCAAGTGGCATTGTCCTGATGCCAGATGAAATCTTCGCCGTGGGATTGAAAGGGTGGCAATGGCTAAAACAGGAAGAGGGTGAAAAAACAACGGGGTCAACAGTATCTTCAAAGGTAGAAAGGCTTACTGTCTCAAGTTGCAACCTCTGTGATGAATTTTTTTCAATAGATTTTACTTGGTTTGCACATATGAAGAAATTATGTCTATCCGAGAATAATTTCACAATCCTTCCAGAATGCATCAAAGAATGTCAATTTTTAAGGATACTTGATGTATGTTACTGCAAGCATCTTCGGGAAATTAGAGGGATTCCACCAAACTTAAAGCATTTCTTTGCAATAAACTGTAAATCATTGACTTCCTCAAGTATAAGCAAGTTCCTAAATCAGGTTTTATCTTGTTTGAAATGTATTTTATTTGATAATATATAGTGTACTTAACTTTGGTAAACTCATGAATTCTTTATGGCTAACAGGAACTGCATGAAGCTGGAAACACTGTGTTTTGTTTGCCAAGAGATAGGATTCCTGAGTGGTTCGATCAGCAAAGCAGGGGACCTTCAATTTCTTTCTGGTTTCGTAATAAGTTCCCTGACATGGTTCTTTGTCTTATTGTTGCACCTATTCAAGACAAATTTTTTCGTCCCATGGTGTTCATCAATGGCAACCAATATTCCTGTTAGGGGGAAGATCCAATTAGCTGGTTTCGAGGACCAGAACCTCCATAGAAGAGAAGGGAAGAAGGAATAAGGCAAGGAAGTATATTTCTCATTCATGATTCTGATTTAATTTACATACTTATTTATACTATCCTCTGCTAACAGAATTCTTATCTTTTGGTGCAAGAGGAATATCACAGAATCAATTCCGTTAAGCTTGTCCCCTGCTCTAACAGCACTATCACACTAAATCCCTTTTCTACCCTTACGCATAATCTCGAAGGTAAGTTGGCCTCATTACTCTCCTTTTGGGCTTTTCCTTATTCTGCACCTCTGCTGAATGTTCTCCTTGTACCCCTGCTCTGTGGTCTGTGTTCTCCCTATCAGTTCCCCTTATAGTTGCCATTTCAGGACAGGAATGCACCATGCATATCTTTGTGATCTACAAGAGATAAAATCCAGAAATAGTCCATATGAGATGCCTTTCGAAAATGGATGGAACCATGTGAATGTTACATGTCCACGTTGTATAGATACCTATATCCACCCTGTTAAAATGGGAATCCATATATTTAAACAGGAATATGCCATGGAGGATGTTCGATTTACTGATCCTTTTATAGCAAGAGAAAATCAGACGATGATCTAGAAAGTTTGGAATCTCAAACCACCGGTTGCTAAAATAAAAAATCACATTTTATAAGGACCAAAAGTTTCTTTAAAATAACAAAAGGATAAAAGGTTATTTAAACTCAATTTAAAAATAGAATTTGATTGGACTTTTTTCTTACTTCTGTTCCTTTTTATTTTAGGTTTTTTATGATTAAAATTCACTCAAAACCAATTATTTAAGAGAGTAAAAAAAATGTTTACAATTGGTTACAAATTAATATTTTAACATCATAAAATAATAACAAAGTACCAAGAGGCAATCGTAAACACAAAGTATTCATCAACAATCACATAAATGAAGATGAATCCATTTAAATTTATTAAAGATTATAAAATTTTGTGAGATCTGCTTCTTATTTAACCAGTTACTTACAATTTTAAAACACTCATCCGCATCGAATTTGTTCCTAAAATATTAATTTAGTGTATGTTGGACAAATAGTTGTAGTTAGTTTCTAATTTGTTTTTCACAAACTGAAAAATTTGCTTTTGACTTTATAAACAACATTTGACAAACATGTCTTTTTAATAGTTTGAAAAAAATAATTTGAAACGCTACCTCATGACAATTTTTGAAAATGACAATTTTTTATCTTTTTATATTTATTTCCTTCTTAGCCTTAAAATATTTAATAAATCTTCTTATTACTTTTTTTAGATAAGATGTTTTTTTTCCTAACATTATTTATATTTGTTTTCATCATTTTTGACAGATTTATTGAGTCGTCCAATATTATTATTATATTATTTTAACATTACACTTTAAGATATTTTAATTATTATGTACGTTCATTGACGTAACAATGGTATAATATTATTTTAAACATAATTGAGAATATTTTAATATATAATATAGCATTAACAGTAGAATGCGTAATATGAAAAAAATATAATAATGAAAACTAAAAAATATAATTAAAATAATTGATCTGTAATTGAAAAATCGAATGATTTTAAAATTAGTGAAAAAACTAAAATTATAAATATCCAAAAATACATTACCACTTTGGAATAATATATATAATCAATAAAATAAAATTAAAATTTATTTAAAAATATCAAATCCTATATTTTATAATTTGATTTTTGACCAAATTGATTGTTCATATTTACTTAAAAATTTGCCTGATCAAATAAGGATGGATTATAACCGATGTAGTTGGTAATAGGTTCATTATCATTATAATTTGTAAAGTTTAACGTAATGTAACTTTTTAACTTAAGTAATTTAAATGTAACCTTTTTTATGTTTAGATGTTTTATTGTAAAACTAGGTTGATGATATAATTACTATATTAGACATCAAGTTTGAATAGAATTTAAAGTATAATATTGTAATTTAATTCACTCTTTTAATTGATCATATAATTACTATATTACCTCTCTGACGGATCCATCAGATATTGATAAAGAAATAATCCAGCGTTGATCTGATTAAATGTCCATTCATGCGCAATTCCCGTCCAGTTGAACTCTCATTTGTAATGGGCAAACAGCATGGTACTTCATTTGATACTACTTCAATAATCATTAATATATTTTATTACATAAATATCATTCAATTGTTTATATAGTGGAAATTGTAAGGACAAATCTAAAACTAAACAAAAAAGTAAGAAATAAATATTATATTGAGGTACTTATTTATTTAACGAGTGAATAGGCAATTTAGTCCCTGAGATTGTAACCACTTTGCATATTAGTCCCTGACTTAAATTTTAATTCATAATAGTCCCTAACTTTACATAAGTTTTGCAAAATAGTCCCTGTCGTTAATTTCTCAGGTGACGGCGTTAGTGAGGTGTATAGGTGGCAATTCAGTACCACGTAGATTGTCCAACGTGGCACTGAGGTCTGCATCTATAAAATCTCTCTCACATGCAAGGTTGCTTCTTCTTCCCCAAAAAAATTAGGGTTTATGAAGCTGCTGGTTGCTTCTTCTTCCCACGCTGAGTTGCTTCTTCTTCTTCTACTCTGAGGCTCAGTCCCTGCTGCTTGTTCACTTGATTTGTACATGTCTGCAAGTGGCAGTTGTTGTGCATTTTCTGGTAGTTTCATTCGGCAATGCCACCATGGAAGACGTGCAGCTATTCGAACTGCAAGAACAAGGAGAAACCCAGGAAGGTTATTCTATACTTGTGCATTACCCCAAACAGACCCAGATAACTGTCAATTTTTTCAATGGGTTGAAGAAGAAAACCAACTTTCTAATTCGTCTTCTGTCTCAAGAGAAACAATGGTAGTGGCTGATTTGAGGCTACAAATTGAAGCTTTGCAGAAGAAAATGAGAAATTTAACAAACATTGTGTTGTTAGGTTTTTCATTTTTAATTGTAATGTTAGTTTTAAGGGGAATGTACTTTAGGTAAAATGTGTAATAGCAGCTTTTGATATTGTAATTGTTGTTTTGCTGAAGAATTTGTAGTAGGAAGTAGCTTTTGTAGTGTAATAGCAGCTTTTGTTGCTACTGTCAATTGTTGTTTTGCTGAAGAATTTGTAATAGGAAGTAGCTTTTGTAGTGTAATAGCAGCTTTTGTTGGTACTGTCAATTATCCATTTCAATTAAATATAATTTGTTGGTGAAATTTGTTGCTGAAATTTGCAGTTTATTAAATATAATTTAATAAAAGAAAGAGAATTAGGTAATAAGAAGCAACTCATAATGTATGTTGGGATGGATTGTACTACTCCAACTCCAAATCCAACACAGTGTATAATTTATAAAAGAAAGAGAAGAAACATGACTTTAGATCAATTTCACATAATATTTGACATCCCAAAGCATGGTAGTTAGAAGCAATTGTTCAGTAGGCCATAATGTTTACATCATTTCACATGCCAGTGAAGCTTTCAAAATATACAACTACACATCCTAATATCAAAATGCAACAAAAAATGCTTCTTCAGTTTTCTTCATCAGCAACCTTCAAACTCAGCAACCTTCAAAATGCGCAACAAAAAATGGGTCTTCAGCAACCTTCAGCAACCTTCAAAATGCAACAAAAAATGCTTCTTCAGTTTTCTGCATCATCTTTATCAGCAACCTTCCTTTTTTTGGCTCTTGTTATGGCTAGCTTATTCCTTGCTATTGGTGGAACAATAGTTGCAGGGACCTACATGTAAATGCCAAACATGAATAATTGTAATATATAAAAATGGAGTGCTGCAACAAATTAGGTTGAGATAAAACTACTTTGTTGTGACAAATATTTACCATAAACTCCATGTCACTATCTTGTGACAAATGAGGCGAGATAAATTAATCTCCACCGGATCTTGTTGAACATGAGCAGCAGCTTCTTCAGCCTCATTCAAAGCTTGTTCATCTTGAGATAATAGGTGGTCATCCTCATTTGAAGTTGATGGTGCAACATATTTCTTTGGCCTAACAGGAACTCCAATATTTTTACAGCTTCTAATGTTATGATTGGTTTGGCCACACCTTCCACATGTAAACTCAGCCAATTTCCTCTTTAGCTTATGTCCTGTGACATTGTCCTCATCTACAGATCTCCTTCTATTTTTCTTTGGCCTTCCTCTTTGGACCTTTTTATGTGGTGGAACAGGGTGTGTATACTGTGTCTGGGCCCAATATTGTGGTCCTTGGACTGGTTCAATAAAATGCTGGTATGTCTTATTATAAGCTTCTATTGACAGCCACTCATGACACATGTCCTCAGGCTTCCCTCCTTTGTGAGTTATTGTTGCAATGGCATGTCGGCATGGCATCCCTACATCAAAGTTGTAAAATCAGCACACATGTAGGTTAGGAATGAAAAAAAAACTATAAAAAACACAACCTGTTAGTTGCCATACTCCACAAGTGCATGTCCATTCACCTAAATTGACCTCAACCTTATTCCCCCACATGTGGACCTCATATCTCAGGCCCATGTTATCACCACACCAAATGGGAGTCCATTGATTAGCAAAATGGAATTCTTTTTCTAGTCTTTTATACTGCACTAGACATAATGGTCCAGGTTTTCCAGAAAGTTTAACCTTGCGGGCAGCCATGGTTCTCATGATATAACTTCTAATTTCTTCAAGCATTGTGATAATAGGCTTGCATCTATACTGCAGAATTCTGGAATTGAATACCTCACAAGTGTTGTTGCATATATTGTCCACCTTGGGTATTGTACTGAAGTGGGCTTTTGTCCATGCTTGTTTGGGCCATTTATTCAAATACTCCCAAGCCTGGCAGTTGATTGTCTTCAAATGGGCCATATGGCCTTCAAACTCAGCAACAGTAGTGGATTTTGCACATTGCCACACAATTCCTTTAAGTTCCTTGCTTTTCCATTGCTTTGTAAAATTTTTCCAAAGATGCAAGACACAAAATCTATGAGGTGCACCAGGCATGACTTCCTGTAAAGCTGGAATAAGTCCCTGAAAAATTACAGCAAAGTAGTAAATACTTCTGGACTAGTCCCTAACTTATGTCATTAACTTCAATTAAATACCTAACTTATGATAACAATTGCAAATCACACCATGTCATACCTTTTGCATGTCTGACATGAAATTCCACCCATTCTGTATGTAATCCCCAAGATCTTCATGCAACAAAGTTAAAAACCATTTCCAATTGTCTTTGTTCTCAATGTCCACAACAGCATAAGCAATAACATAGATGTGGTTATTGCCATCAAGCCCAACAGCAGAGAGCAAGTTTCCTCCAAATGCACTCTTTAGGAAACATCCATCTAGACCTATGAATGGTCTACATCCAGCAACAAACCCCTTCTTACAGCCAGCAAGACAAATATATAGCCTCTGAAATTGTGGTGGACCTTCTGGACTTGGCACTGTGTTGATCTTAACTGTTGATCCAGGATTGCTCCTCAACAATTCATGTGCATAATCAAATACTTTGGCATATTATTTCCTCTCATTCCCTTCCACTAATTGCTTTGCTTCTTTCATGGCTCTCCACATCTTTGTAACTTCAATGTGCACTCCAAACTCTTGCTTGAAATATTCCAAAGCTTCAACACATTTAAGGGTTGGCTGCATTCTGAGTTTGCCCTCAAGTTTACTGACCACCCACTGTCTATTTGCTTGTTTGTTGTTCACTTCTCTGCAGCAATTATGGTTATGCTTAAATGTCTTTATCTGAAAAGAGTTTCTAACTTCATTCTTTGCACAATAGATTTCCCAATCACAAAATGCCTTCTTGCATTTTGCTCTAGCCCTCTGTTTATCATTCTTCTTCCACTTGAACTCCCTGCCCATCAATATGCTATACTCCCTCAAGGCAGATTTAAATTCATCTAGAGTACCAAACTCCATCCCTAATTCCAACTTCTGTTCACCAACTCCACTACTTTGACTATATTGAGGATAAACTTCAACATCCTCATCTTCATCATCACTACTAATGGGGATATTAAGCTCCTCTGAATGATAACCGTCTGTCTCAACTTCAGCTTCAACTTCATTCAACATACAAGAGAAATTTATAAACCACTCAGCATCTGTCTCATCACTGTCAACTTCCTTTTCCTCCTCACTATCAGCAACATCTCTCTCTTCACCATCAGCATCTCTCTCCTCACCAGCTTCAGCATCCCTCTGCTCACTACCATCTCTTTGCTCACCAGCATCAGTATCCCTCTGCTCACTACCATCTCTTTGCTCACCAGCATCAGTATCCCTCTGCTCACCACCATCCCTCTGCTTACCAGCATCCATCTGCTCACCAGCATCTGTCTGCTCTCCAGCACCAACATCTGCATCAATGGTCATAAAGTAAAAATTAATCATATTAATTAATTATGGTAACCATGTCGGACCAAGTACAGATGAATTAAAACTTACCTTCCTCATGGCCAGCAACAGGTACATCATCTAAATCATCCTCATTCTCAACAGCTTTTCGAATTGGATCACATTCCAAGTACAACATTTGTGGGACTTCTTCTAAAATTGGATCTACTTCATGATGAAAATAAACATTTATCTCATTCTCATTTTCAAAAGCATCCCTAACTAAGTGTAATATATCTCCATCAGTTGTACAACTCCTTAACCCATGATTAAAATCTAAGTCCTTATCAATCAACCAAAAACATTCTCCTATATTACTATACTTCTTACAAGCTTTCACCAAATCATATAAGATAAATGCATTCAGGCAATCTGCAGATATATCCTCCCAAACGTCAAATTCTCCGCCTATATATTCAACCTTTCCATCACTGGCACGTGGAGTGAATCTTCCTCCATGGTGCAATACTAAAGTTATATTGTCATTCATTCTACACAATCAGAAACCGCAAACATGGTCAGATATTAGGAAATAAAAAAACCTACCTCAAAAAGCGCGAAGACATTGACATTGTCAAAAACCGCGAAGACACAATCAAAAACCAAAAACATTGTCATCTATAAAAACAGAGCATCATAAACGAAAATAATAAACGATCATAAACCTCCCTACGAAGCACGAAGACAATGCCGCAGATGAAACCCCTCGAACATGTAAAACCCCAAATCAAACCACCAAAACAATGCAAACGAATTGAATGAAACCACCAACCTGACAAAAAGCGCGAACCCTCAATCACGAGAATGCAGGGGAGGGAAGAGCAACAGTGAAAGGGAAAATGGGTTTACTTCATTTTTGATTTCTTTTAAACCTAATTTTTCAATTCAGTCCTTGCCTTGCCACATAATATTGCTAACTTGGACTCAAACCTGCCACATTGGATGCTTACATTTGCCAAATAGACATTTGACTAACGGAGGAAATTAGATTTTAACAGCAAGGACTTATTTGCATAACGGAGGTAAAGTTATGGACTATTATGAATTAAAATTTAAGTCAGGGACTAATATGCAAAGTGGTTACAATCTCAGGGACTAAATTGCCTATTCACTCTTTACGTAACATGTAACATGTATCTCTCTTTTAAAATAAAATTTTGGCAAAAGGAGGGACATGCAGAAAAAATTGACGCGGCCTGCTGTCTCATGGATAAACCGAATTTGGCAAAGGAATCAGCAGCACCATTGTGCCCTGTGTAAAAGAAGTATGAATGATTTGTAGCAGAGGTTAGAGCTTTCAACTCTTGAGAGAGTGGGAAACAATGCTGCCTTGTAGATGTAGCTGTAGGGCATCCATCTAACACAAACTCAATAGCTTTCTTAGAGCCCGATTCCACTCTAATTTTACCAAAATCATGCTGCCTTGCAATCCCAAGACTTATTCGAATGTTATTCTGCCTTAGAATATCACGATATAAACCCCAAATATCATACTTCCTTGCAATCTTCATACCATGATAAATACCCCATATTTCAGCCTCATCAATTGACCAACATTCCTCAAGCTTAACCGAAAACCCAAGCACGAATCTATCATCATCTTTGTCTCTGAATATACCTCCGCATGCAGCAGTACCTGAAGAGGGATCATAGGCACCACTCACATTTAGCCTCAACAACCATGGGCTCTGATTCCACTTCAAGAGATTCCTCGTCATCAAATTGTGAGAAGCATGGGCTCTCATATAATCTTTATAACGCTTAAAGACAATATCCATGCTTTTACTAGGATCTATTGAATAAACCCCATGCCGAAAGGCACGTTGAAAGAACTTAAGGTCGTTGCGGTATTCCCACAACAGTTCCACTGCAATCCCAAAAAAAGTTGGCCAAAAAAAAGCTGCCTCTGAAAAAGATAAATTTGTTTCCAGCCACACTGTCACATCACCTTTAAAAAACTTTGGTGCTAATTTCTTAGGTAACACACTTCTCCAAAATGCAGCCACCTTTCGACAATCACGAAGAGCATGCAGACATGTCTCCTCCACAAGGCGGCATCGCGGACAAAAGGAGTCCATAGAAATATGCCTGTATCTCCTCTGGGCATTAGTAATTAAAGCTCCATCTGCAGCATTCCCCAGAAGATTTATAATTCTTTCAGGGCCAACCCACCTCGATAACCTGCAAAACAACCTTCTGTTCAGTCACACCACTTCTAGCAACCCTCTCATTCGCTGACTTTATATTTATAAGATTGCTATTTTTTACTTTATTACAATTTAACACTATAATTTTCATATATAAGATAATAATGAAACTTGCTTGTCCACATACCTAGGGTTTTTAATTAGTGGTTGTGATTCAAAACTGTTGAGATCATGCTCTAATTTTCTCTTGCCATAGGGATCATCATATCGAATATCATCCTGTCTGAATACATGGATTCCGGTTGCTTTAACCAGTGAGTTCTCTATCAGACCTGCGTATGTAATTTCCACATGATTCCATTCCTTTTCTAAAGCCACTTCAGATAGATCATCAAGCTCAAAATATGATTTAAAGTCAAATAGATATGTATAATTCAATTTCTCCTTTGTTCCTTGACTGCCCGGCCCCCGAGGGATAATTTTATGACGTTTGCCATTGATGAACACCGTGAGCTTGGAAATACATTGATATGTGTATTCCACACGTGCTAGAAGAAGACAAAGAACATTGTCAGGGAATTCATTACGAAACCAGAAAGAACTTGAAGGTCCCCTGCTATGGTGATTGAACCACTCTGGAATAGTTGCTCCTGGAAACAGAAACTCAGTTTGTCCAGCCTCATGCAATTCCTGTTAGTCATAATTCATAAAGAAGTCATAAGTTTATTAACATCAAGTGTGCAATATATTATCAAATCATATACGTTAAAAACAAGAAAATACCTGATTTGACAACATGCTTAAACTCGAGGAAGACAAGGATATACATTCTCTTGCCTTGAATTCTTTTAAGTTTGGTGGAAGCCCCCTAATTTCCTGAAGATGCAAGCAACCACTCACATCAAGACTTCTTAAAAATTGAAATTCTTTGATGCATTCAGGAAGGAATGTGAAATTATTGTCCCTTAGGCTTAAAGTTTTCACATGATCAAGCTGCACGAAACCTGTTGAAAAAAAATCATCATACAGGTTGCAACCATTGACACTGAAGTGATATACATTTGAACATACTATTGAGCCCACTTTTTCTTCACGCTCTTCTGATTTTACCCATTGCAACCCCTCGCAACTTTTAGCCCTCAAAATATCCAGTTTAGGCATCATGACAATGTTACTTGGTAACAAAAGAATTCCACAATCACCCAGGGATAAAGTTTTGAGTCCAACAAGATTTTGAAATGAAACTGGCAATTCTTTTAAGCCAAGGTCAAACAATTTAAGCGAGGTCAAGTTTTTCATCTCTCCTAATATTTCTGGAAAATTCTCAAGACTGGAACAAGATGAAAGGTGAAGTCTTTTAAGCGAGGTCAAGTTGAGAGGTGGAAATGTGGTAAGCTTCCTGCAACCTGTAGCATTCAATATTTTAAGTTTATTTAGAAAACCAATTGAGTGGTGAACTGTAATTAAATTCCCACACACACGAAATGAAAGTTCTTCCAAATTTGGGAGATCAGATACGTCATGTATCTCTGTTAAAAATTCACACTTTTTAAACTTCAAAACCTTTAGATTCGAGAACTTCTGCAAAAGAAAAAATAAAGGAAAAAAGAAATAAGAACTAAATGAATAAATTTGAAGTGAATTTATTAATTAACAAGATGAACAAAATATACTCCTTAAACTTGCCTTCATTGAGCCATGGAACCCAAATGACGTAATGCAACTTTGAGGTAACTTGCATATGACAAGTTCCTTCGGAGGAAAATTAGATGGTAAACAATTAGAAGGATACCCGTGCCATTCCAGTAATCTTAAACCTTCTGGAAAACAATTGGGACCTTTGGAAAATTGTAAATTTCTAATAATAAGTATTTTAAGGTGTTTCATCTTTTTGAAGGCATCTCCTTCCCATTCTATTGCTGCTTCTTTCTCGGATAAGCATAAATCCTGACATATGATTTCAATCTCTCTACTTCCCTGCAAAAAAAGTACGAATCAACCACAATACAAGTTATATGTAAGACATCAATTCACCAGCTGTTTAAAGAAATTTACAAATTGTCATGAAAAAACTTGACTATGATGTAAAGATAAGATAGAAAAAACGATCAAGATAAGAAACCATACTGTCACTTACCGAGTTGTCTTCTAAAACTTCAATTATATCTTTTGTTAACCACAATCTCCTTCGCTTCCCTGGCTCTTTTGAGGATTCTTGTTGGTCTATTCGCCTGCCCATGTCCTGAATCAAGTCATGCATGGTAACTACACCATCCCAGCCCATGTCCTCCTGAATCATGTCATGAATGGTAACTACATCATCCCACCCACTAACCTTTATTAGAGATTTTTTAACCAACACCCCAATATGACGTTTCATGCGGTCTTCATAATCATCACGAAGTATATGTTCGACCTCTGTCAATCTCCATCCTTTGAAGCAACAAGCAATGTCAAGAAAAAGTTTCTGCTCTTCTTCCTCCAAAGCATCAAAGCTTACTCGAAGTATATCTAGAATTTCCTTCTTGGGACTTCTTTTAAATAGTTTGATTGTGGATTCCCATTCTTGTATATTTTGTCCAGCCAAGTGGGAACCTATTACTTCCAACGCCAATGGAAGACCAGAAGCATAAGTTACTACACGATGCAAGACCTCCACCTCCACGTAAGTTGGAGAAGCTTTTTCCTTTTTAAAAGCTTCCCATTTAAGCAGCTGTAGAGCATCCTTCTCATCCAATTCCTTCACCTCATATGTTATATAAACTTCATGAGATGTTAGCAATTGTTTGTCCCGAGTTGTGATGATGATTTTGCTGCCGGGACCAAACCAACCAGGTCTTCCAGCAATTGCTTGTAATTGCTCGCGTTTGTCAACATCATCTAGAATCAAGAGAATCTTCTTTCCCGTGAGCCTAGACTCCATGATTGGAATTCCTTGTTCCTTACTTGTTAAGCTGATGTTCTTCTCTCCGAGTATTTCTAAAAGAAGCTTTTCTTGGAGGCGTTCTAACCCGTGTTTGTTTGAGTTTTCCCTCACATTTGCAAGAAAACACAAACCATCAAACTTCTCAGCAATTATCAATACATTATAGACAGCTCGAGCAAGTGTTGATTTTCCTATCCCGCCCATTCCATGAATCCCTATCATGTGGACACCATCATCAGATCCAGCATCCAAAAGGCTCCTTACATGTAGCACTCGTGACTCTAGTCCAACTGGGTAATCCGCAACATGTAAAAGACCAAGACTAATCACCCGAGAGACCTGCTCAACAATCTTCTCAATAAACTTGAATTCATATCCATCTCTGTTTCAAACAAAAAAAGTTTTAACAAGTTAAACTAAAAAAGTCTTGCATGTATCCATGTCTTGATACGCATATTGTCAAGGTCAACAAGCATTTATTTTCCCTTTAGATTTAATGTCAAATAATCAGACAAGTAAAAGTTAATCCAACAAAAACTGTAAAGTAAGAAGATTAGTATGGTGTCATACCCCTCTTTGAAATGATAGCCAGACAAGTCAGCTACTTGCTTCAGAGCCATCTTCCATTTTTGCAACTTCTCCGGGTCATGCTGGAACTTTCCCTCAAGCTTTTTCAATGCTTCTCCATAACTGCCTCTCTGGTTTCTCACATCAGAAGGATCCACCTTATAAAAGACCGGTATAACCAACAACCGTTTCCTCTGGTCAAAGATGGTTGCAAGTTCATCTAAGCAAAACGAGGAAGAAGCATAGTCTTCAGAGAGCACAGTGATGGCAACTCTGGAATCTTCAATTGCCTTCATAAGTTCTGGTGTTATTTCCTTCCCTCTTTGAAGCTCCTCATCAATGAAAGTGCGGATTCCCTTGTCATGAAGAGCTTTGTAGAGATAGCCAGTAAAACCATGACGTGTGTCTTCCCCTCTGAAGCTGAGGAACACATCGTAATTGGAGGAAGAGGAAGAGGAACATGATCCCGTAGCCATGATAAGAAATCTTAGTATGAATGTGGATGGCTGCTTGTTGGGTCTCCAAATTAAATCAAACTTGAATAAGTATGAAACTGATAAGTGTAGTTTACACTCAGTATCGAACATATATATTATTACATTTACATGGACATATCAACTTTATGGAAAATCTCTCTCTGTTTCGTCTCTCTTTCTTAGAAGTGAAAACCTTTGGCTGTGCATAACCCGTGGCATACGTTCTACACCGCACTATTTAAACTGTCTTACAAAACATACTTTTTTTTGGTAATAAATCATTACAAATTAATAAAGTATACAGTCAATTTTTATAATTGACACTATATTTAGAATAATTGACTATTGATAATGGTACATCTCCCAAAAAATTTAATTGTTAGCAATAAATAAAATACTAGTGAATGTTAACTAAAAAGTAAGATGATAAGTTTTATTCATGAACTACAAAAAGTTTGTTACATGTTATTTCTTAAAAAGATAGTTATTTTTTATCGATAAATATTATTTATTAATTTTTTAAAATTTTTTGTTAACAGTACAAATCGAATCGGTAACTATATTTTTTGACTCATTTAATCTATCTTATATTTCCTGGGTATGTATGCTTCTTTTTTCGGAAGAAACTTCCTAGAAGAAAACAGAAAACTTACTTAGTGTGAATTGGGTCTCGAGATTCAAACTTTGACTCGTTAAAATAAGAAGGTGGCAGACGGACTACCAAACAAAGCATACATTATTAGGGGGACCCATCAAAGTAACGTTAATTATTGCACCAACTAACTTTGGAAAAATTTCTGTTTTCCTCTTTCTCGGAAGCAAAACCTTTGACTGTGTTAAATGCTAAATATAAAAGAAAAAAAGCATACTACTATGAATCAATGATAAACAAAATTAAGAGTTTTTTAAATTTTAATTACCATTTAAAAAATTCGTAATTTTAAAAAAATAGAACTTTCATGACTTTGTAAGTTTTAATTCTCAAATTATCTTTAGTTCATAAAAAAAAGTAAAATTGCTCACAAAAACTCTAATACCTATTCTTCTTCATATCGGTCTTTACGAATCAATCAAACCACTTAAAATGATTGGTGGGAACACTAATAATAATAAAAAAAAATTATTATCATCATAATAAATAATTGGTGTGTTGGTCCCATTTTCTTTTCTCAAATTTACCCTTTGTACTCATGAATGGCAAGCCGTATTTTTAATCATGACCAACCAGATTAGTTCATGGTTGACTTTGCATTTTTGTACCATTCTCGAATGAAAAATATCATCCAATATCAAATAAATATGCTGTTACACTTGGTTTTTAGATCCTTATCTGCCACCACCGTCCATAAACAAGTTCCTCCACCTAAGAATATCAATCAATTCCAATACTAAATAAATGTAAGACTTTTGATTGCAAAGCTAAAACTATCTTCTTTTTTGGTACCTGGAAAAAAAAACATCATCATAATATGTTTAACTTAATCAATATATTTTCTTGTCTTTATGCAAGGAAAAGTTGTATTCATATATGCCTGATTGATTATTACATGGATATATATATAAGAGTTTCTAATAACAGAATTTGTACTCTTCTGCCTACAGAATATTCTATACGGTTATCTTTGTCTAACTATGGGGAACAAGCTACAATCAAGCAGTGTATGGTGATTTCTGGGCTGATTATGCTTCCCAATTTACCCTTACGCGTAGTCCTTCAAGTAAGTTGGCCTTCTAACCTTTCTTTTGGGCTTCTTTGCTATCTGCACCTCCTGTACTTTCTTCTGCTTCATGTCTTTGTTTCCTGATGCCATGCTTGTTGCCTCTGATATGCTAACAGAAGCATAGTGTTCAGAGAGCACAGTGATGGCAACTCTGGAATCTTGAATTGCCTTCATAAGTGCTGGTGTTATTTCCTCCCCTCTTTGAAGCTCCTCATCATCAATGAAAGTGCGGATTCCCTTGTCATGAAGAGCTTTGTAGAGATGGCCAGTAAAACCAAGACGTGTGTCTTCCCCTCTGAAGCTGAGGAACACATCGTAATTGGAGGAAGAGGAAGAGGAAGGTGATCCCGAAGCCATGATAAGAAATCTTAGTATGAATGTGGATGGCTGCTTGTTGGGTCTCCAAATTAAATATGAAACTGATAAGTGTTAATTACATTTATACCAAACATTCATATCAACTTTATGGAAAATCTCTCTGTTTCCTCTCTTTCTTAGAAGTGAAAACCTTTGGCTCTGCATAACCCGTGACATACGTTCTACACCGCACTTACAAAAAATATTTGGACATATCAACTTTATGGAAAATCTCTCTCTGTTTCCTCTCTCTTTCTTAGAAGTGAAAACCTTTGGCTCTGCATAACCCGTGGCATAAGTTCTACACGGCACTTACAAAAAATACTTTTTTTTTTTTGTAATAAACCATTACAAATTAATAAAGTATACAGTCAATTTTTATAATTGACACTATATTTAGAATAATTGACTATTGATAATGGTATATCTCCCTAAAAATTTAATTGTTAGCAATAAATATAATACTAGTAAATGTTAACTAAAAAGTAAGATGATAATTTTATTCATGAACTTCAAAAAATTTATTACATATTTTTTCTTAAAAAGATAGTTATTTTTTTTCAATAAATATTAATTTATTAATTTTTTATAATTTTTTGTTAATAGTAAAAATCGAATCAGTAACTATATTTTTTGAATCATTTAATCCATCTTATATTTCCTGGGTAAGAATGCTTCTCTTTTCGGAAGAATCTTCCTAGAAGAAAACTGAAAACTTGCTTAGTGTGAATTGGATCTCGAGATTCAAACTTTGACTGGTTACGATAAGAAGGTGACAGGGGTAAAGTGAACACGAACTACCAAACAAAACATAATTATTAGGCGGACCCATCAAAGTAACTTAATTATTGCACCAACTAACTTTGGAAAAATTTCTGTTTTCCTCTTTCTCAGAAGCAAAACCTTTGACTGTGCATGACAAAAGATAAATAGTAAATTGTAAATAAATAAAAAAAAATCATACAACTATGAATCAATGATAAACAAAATTAAGAGCTTTTCAAATTATAATTGCCATTTAAAAAATTCGTAATTTTAAAAAAATAAAACTTTCATGACTTTGTAAGTTTTAATTGTCAACAAATAGATATGGCCAGTCCAATTAATTAATTCATTATACCTGTGAATCACATATTAGTTAATTTAAATATTTTAAAGAAATTTTATTTTCTCAAATTTACCCTTTGTACTCATGAATGACAAGCCAAGTTTTTAATCATGACCAACGAGATTAGTTCATGCTTAACTTTATATTTTTGTACCATTCTCGAATGAAAAATATCATCCATTATCAAATAAATATGCTATTACACTTGATTTTTAGATCCTTATCTCTCACCACCCTCCATAAACAAGTTCATCCACCTAAGAATATCAATCAATCCAATACTAAATAAATGTTATATCATCATAACGTGTTTAACTTAATCAATATATTTTCTTTATCTTTGTCTTTAATTATAAGATTCTTCATTAAAAAAAATTATTACTTTTTTTTTAATTTCTAGATACATATGTTATTTTTTTTACATATCTTTATTTAATTATTTTTTCTCTAATGTGAAAAACATTTTAAAAAGTTGAAATTAATTAATAGTTAGTTGCAGGGGTCCAAATTTGATGGGGACGGCCAATTTTTTTTGTATTCATTTAGGTGGCTATAGCATTTCTCGAAATTAATAGACATATCATACATTACGCGGATGAATTTTTGGAAATTAAGTTTTTATCTTGTACTTTGCTTGACTTATAACAAAAGCATTAGTAATAGACGTACACGCACACACACAAGTCATGAGCTTTTTGGGTGTTTTTGGACATTCAAACAAAACCCTGTTATTATGTTAATTGTTTTGACAATTGCTTTACGCAATCCTGTTTTGTTTGACACACCTAAAATAAATTATATCTTTATTTTATCCTTCTCCACTCGTTGACCCTCTTGTGTTCATTTGCCTCTTCACTGCATCCCAACTTCTCGTGGTGGCAGCGAGTTTGAGCTTGAGCCTCAGGTCACCTTAGTGAGGAGCTTGGTAGAAGTCTGACAGGTAACGACGAGAGAGAAGGCATCAGAAGAGAGACGCATGATTAACTAAAATTATAAACATATTTTTATTAACTAAAATATTAAAAAATTATAAAAGTAGTAGGACTTACTTTGCCTTTCATTTCATTTATAGCTTTTTTGGTTTGACTTTCCTCCCCATACCTATTTTTCAATAGTTAATACATCAATATCATAAAAGCCTAAAGTTGACCATTGAGTCCATTTTGCGTAATTAATAGGTAATCATTATATTTCCAATCCACCAATTCATTGTTTGCTTACCTAATTTACTTCACTGACAACATCCTAAAATATATACAAGCAAAAAGGATGTAGTATAAAAGTTTAAATTTGAAAGAGTAATAATATGATAGGATACCAGAAGCAAAGGACATAGCACCAGAAACAGAAGGTGTAACAGCAATCAGTGAGGAACCAAGGGTGCAGAAAGCAGAAAAGCCCAAAAGAAAAGTCACAAGGCCATCATACTTGAAGGATTATGCTTAAGGGCAGTTTAGGCAATTAGGCAGCAACATCAGCACAATCTGGCTTGGTTGATGTTTTTCTCCCTAGGACAGACAAGCATAACAAATTATGTTAGTAGAATATTACTGTAGGCAAAATGGTATAATTCTTTTATTAGTAAAATCCTATAAATATTGATGTAAATAATCAATCAAGCATGGAAAAATATATTGCATTTTACTCTTAAATCCCCTTCTTCCTTTACTTCTGGAGGTACTAGCCCTCGGAGTCAGTCTTTATGCTCTATGCCTAACAATTTGGTGCTTTCATTAAGAGCCCAATGGTTGCATTTCATGGCTGCCATACCAACTTCACCCTTGCCGACTCCTTCACCCATGCCGACTTCGCCGCCCATGCCACCTCTGTCGTCCATGCCGATTGCGCTTCCATGTCCTGCACCCGTGCAACCATTCCTTCCACTATTGTCGAGTCCGCTTCCTATGCCTGCTCTTCATCTGTCCAATCTCGGTCTCATTCACACCGCCATTTCCTTCAACAAGCTCATCAACATTGTTCCTCTTTATGACCATGCAGTTGTTGCGAATGACAAGCCTTGGACAAATAAAGACTTGACACTGTTTGAGATGGGAGATGTGTCTTATGGAATTGCCATGGCCGCATACAAGCTCCAACCAGTTGCCTTTGCACTATGCACAACTGCTAAACCATGTGCAATTTGTCGGAATAGACCTTGGGATCCCAATATTGTTTTCAGACACCATAGTTTGAAAACCCAACACCTTGAGGACAAGGTGTTTTTGATGGGCTCAGAAAATGATAGGATACGAGAAGCAAAGGACATAGCACCAGAAACATAAGGCATAACAACAACCAGTGAGGAACCAAGGGTGCAGAAAGCATAAAAGCCCAAAAGGAAAGTCACAAGGCCATCATACTTGAAGGATTACGCTTAAGGACAGTTTAGGCAATTAGGCAGCAACAGCAACACGATTTGGCTTGGTTGATGTTTGTCTCCCTAGGAGAGACAAGCATAACAAATTCTGTTAGTAGAATATTCCTATAGGCAAAATAGAATAATTTTGATATTAGTAAAATGCTAAAAATATCTATGTAAATAATCAATCAAGCATGAAAAATTATATTACCTTTTACTCTTGAATCCCCTTCTTCTTTTACTTCTGGAGGTACTGGCCCTCGAAACCAATCTTTATGCTCTGTGCCTAACATAATACATAGATATCTCTTAATTTTACACATTTCATTAATACTTCTCATATATATTTTTTATTATATCAAATTTTTAATATTTATATATTTTGTTGGCTTTCAATGTGTTCAATAGCATTGTGAGTATCCCTAAAAAAAATTTCTACTCTTATACATTGAAGCCTTGTTATTACAAAGGAGGAAAATTTCACGCAATATATGTGTTTTTATTAGTAAGAGGGTAAATAAGTATTTTTGGGACCCAAAGATTTCCATTTAAAAGACCATATATTTACAAAGGTTTTGTTTAATTTGTTTATAAGATTGAAATATATATTGCCTGTTAAAATACCAAAAAATTAAATTAGTTAGTAAGTATTCAAATATACTTTATTATTAAAATTTGCAAATATTTAAAACACCATATATTTGCAAAAGGTTTTATGTTTAATTTTTCTATAATTAAGATTGAGATATATACTGTCTGTTAAAATACAAAAAATAAATTAGTTAGTATTCAAATATTTTTTTATTAAAATTTGCAAACGTATGTTTAATTCACACATGCTAATGTTCATAAAATAAAATAAAAAATTGGAATATAATGTTAAATAAATATACACCAAGTAAATTACATAAATATAATCCAATTGTTTATACAGTAGAACCTGTAAGGACAAATCTAAAACAAAACAAGAAAGTAAGAAATAAAGATTATATTGAGGTACTTATTTATTTAACATTATATTATTACATTTACGTGGACATATCAACTTTATGGAAAATCTCTCTCTGTTTCGTCCCTCTTTCTTAGAAGTGAAAACCTTTGGCTGTGCATAACCCGTGGCTCACGTTCTACACCGCACTATTTAAACTGTCTTACAAAAAGTACTTTTTTTGTAATAAATCATTACAAATTAATAAAGTATACAGTCAATTTTTATAATTGACACTATATTTAGAATAATTGACTATTGATAATGGTACATCTCCCTAGAAATTTAATGGTTAGCAATAAATAAAATACTAGTGAATGTTAAGTAAAAAGTAAGATGATAATTTTATTCATGAACTTCAAAAAATTTGTTACATATTTTTTCCTAAAAAATAGTTATTTTTTTATCGATAAATATTAGTTATTAAATTATTAATTTTTTTTAAAAAAATTAATAGTAAAAATCGAATCGATAACTATATTTTTTGAATCATTTGATCTATCTTATATTTCCTGGGTAAGTATCCTTCTTTTTTCGGAAGTAACTTCCCAGAAGAAAACCGAAAACTTAGTATGATTGTGGATGGCATGTGACAGGGCCACATGGGTAAAGTGAACACGGACTACCAAACAAAACATAATTATTAGGCGGACCCATCACAGTAACGTTAATTACTGCACCAACTAACTTTATGGAAAAATTTCTGTTTTCCTCTTTCTCAGGAGCAAAACAAAAGATAAATATTAAATTGTAAATATAAAAAAAAAATCGTACAACTATGAAGTATACGTTCTACACCGCACTATTTAAACTGTCTTACAAAAAATACTTTTTCTTTGTAATAAATCATTACAAATTAATGAAGTATACAGTCAATTTTTATAATTGGCACTATATTAAGAATAATTGACTATTGATAATGATACATCCCTCAAAAAAGTTAATTGTTAGCTGTAAATAAAATACTAGTGAATGTTAACTAAAAAGTAAGCGGATAAGTTTTATTCATGAACTTCAAAAAAATTGTTACATTTTTTTATCCTAAAAAGTGTCTTTCACCCTAAAATTAATGATATCTAAGTATATAATAAGCTGTTTTACTCTAAGTTAGATGAATTTAATTTTTGAATATAACTTTTGGAAACTATACATCATTTTTTCTTCTCTCTTTCTACGTTGCTTGGTAGATGAATTTTATAGAGTTTTCAATGAATTGAAGTTTTTAAAAGATAATTATTTTTTATTGATAAATATTAATTATTAATTTTTTGAATTTTTTGTCAATAGTAAAATTTGAGTCCGTAATTTTTTTTTTGAATCATTTAATCAATCTTATAATTCCTGTGTAATTATGCATACGGATGAACTTTATCTATATGCATACCGATGAACTTCATTCGTATGATTATACGGATGATATGATTTATATGAAGTAAGTTCATCTGTATAAAGCATACGTATGAGGTGTTTTTGAGCATTAATAAAAAATGTTGGATGGACCAGCAATACTGTTGGGTGCACCTATCAACACCCTTAAATTTGTTGGTGCTTTTGGGCATTGAAACAAAGCCATGTTGTTATGTTAATTGTATTGGCAATTGCTTTATGCAACCCTTTTTTGTTTGACGCACCTAAAAAAAAATTATATCTTCGTCTTACCTTT
The DNA here is from genome assembly GCF_004193775.1 of Glycine soja. NCBI lineage: Eukaryota > Viridiplantae > Streptophyta > Magnoliopsida > Fabales > Fabaceae > Glycine > Glycine soja. The sequence continues at coordinate 28,020,317 of NC_041017.1, read as the reverse complement.
CTCCCCTCTCTCGTCGCTCACCCTCTTCTTGTGTTCATCTGCCTCTTCACTGCATCCCAACTTCTTCTTGTGGCAACAAGTTTGAGCCTGAGGTCACCGTAGTGAGGAGCTTGGCAGAAGTTATTGGACAAGTGGCCTCAAAAATTTTAAGAAAGAGAGGTTGAATTAAGATTTCGTTGACTATTCCTAATTAAAATATTTCTCTTACTTAGATATTCCCTAGATTCAATTATTTCTTTAATTGTAAGTTACTCAAATAACAAATAAGGAGAAGTAACCTTAAAGAAGTATAAACACAACAGAAAATAAAAGAGATTAAGGAAAGAGAGAATGCAAAACCGAATTTATACTGGTTCAGCCACAACTCGTGCCTATGTCCAGTCCTCAAGCAAATTCCACTTGAGCGTTTTCACTAAAAAGCAAATTTCACTTCTTGCAATGAACCCCAAAAGACATTCTTCCTTTGTGTTCAGTGATTACACCAAGAAGCAAATTCCACTTCTTGCAATGAACCCCAAAGGATGTTACTCCTTTGTGTCCAGTGATTCAACCAAGTAGACCGTCTCTTGAAAGCTTTTACAACCAAGAGTCAGTCTCTTGAAAAGCTTTTTGTAAGAATGGAGGAGAGGAAGAAAATAGAATAGCACAAGTTTTTGACAATGAACTTTTCTTGACAAAGCAAGTCTTGAACAAAAACTCTTAGAAAGATGTTGAGAATAAGCATTTTGAAATTCGTGCCATGATCACATATTTATAGTCATTTGATGGCTCTTGAAGAAACCATGTTAAAAGTTAAGACTCTTGACAATTTCTTCAAAATCAATCACTTTAAAAGTTGTGACTTTTGGCAGTTTCTTCAAAACTAGTCACTGGTAATCGATTACCATAATGGTGAAATCGATTATATAGTTTATTTTATCAAAAGTTGTGTCTCTTCATGTTGAGGTTTGAAATCCAACGTTCAAAAACCATATTACAAATATTGTGTAATCGATTACACTATTTTGAAAATATTTTTGAACGTTACAAGATAATGGTAATCGATTACATGCCCATGATAATCGATTACTACTTTGTAAATTAGTTATAAAATGTTATGGACTTCTGGTAATCAATTACCAGAGAGTAAAAATTCTGGTAAAAGATATTTCTTGAAAAATTTTCTTGGACAATTTTGTGTTGTTCAATCTTTTCTTTGAAAAATTATTTTTAACTTACCTTGATGCTTTTCTTGAGGTTCTTGCATATTTTGAGTCTTCTCTTGATTCTTCACTTGAATCTTCTTGATTCTTTAATCTTGTTTGATTTAATAATCTTTGACATCATCAAAATAATCTTGGAAACTTTGCTTCTACAGAAGTTTGATAGGTGACGACGAAAGAGAAGGCAACAGAAGGGAGACGCATGATTAACTAAAATTATAAACACATTTTTATCAACTAAAATTTATTAAAAAAATTATAAAAGTAGTTGGACTTACTTTTTATTCATTGAGTTCTATTTTTAATTTTTTAATGTAAATATTTTATATTATTGCATAATGAGGAAGCAGGGTGTAGTGCATGTCAAGATGGTGACGAAAGGCTTACTCATATGTTCTTTGGTATTGTATTTGCAAGGCCTTAATTGGGATTATCTTCTAATTTTAAGGCATTTATCATTCATCAAAGACAAGTTGATTTGCCTTCCTGTACTTTTCAACACTTTCAGTTTTTTGTTACAACTTTTCTTTAGTGCCTTTCATTTCATTTTTAGCTTTTTTTGGTTTGACTTTCCTCCCCATACCTATTTTTCAATAGTTAATACATCGTGGAATATCATAAAAGCCTAAAGTTGACTAGTTGACCATTGAGTCCATTCATTAGTACAACTGCCTAAATAATAGGTAATAATTATATTTCCAATCCACCAATTCATTATTTGCTTACCTAATTTACTTTACTGACAATATCCTAAAATATATACAAGCAAAAAAAGATGTAGTATAAAAGTTTAAATTTGAAAGAGTAATAATACATAGATATCTCTTAATTTTAAATATTTCATTAATACTTTTCATATATTTCTATTTTTTTATTATATAATAAATTTTATAATATTTACATTTTTTTCACTTTCAATGTGTTAGATAGCATTGTGAGTATTCATTAAAAAAATTTCCTAGTATGATATATTGAAGCCTTGTTATAACAAAGGAGGACAATCTCACACAATGTGTGTATTTTTATTTGTAAGAGGATAAATAAGTATTTTTCGGACCCAAATTAAAGTTGCAAGATTAGCAAAAATCAAGAACTAAAATGACCAAAATTATAGATTTTATAAAAAATTGTCTTTTTGGTGTTAAAAAAAGTTATCTTATTCTTTGATTTTGTATAAAAACATTTGATAAAAAAATATTACTAATGTTTATCAATCATAGTCGGATAGGGAAAAAAAAAGATAGAAAAGTAAACGGACAACTCTAAGTTTTTTCATATGCATCTAATGCAGATGTCCATTGATCCAATGTTTTACCTAACAAGTTTGACCCTATTGTTTCCAAAGCCAGTGGAAGGCCACCAGCATAGGATATTGCACGCTTTATGATTTCAGTGCAACTCGGATCAACTTCTTTGTTTCTTAAAGCATTCCTCCGGAAAAATTTAAGAGCTTCATTAGCATTGAGAAAATGAAAAATTAACTTGTTTTTGTGTAATCATTAATATATATATATATATATATATATATATATAGTGTCTGGAGTGTCTTGGATGCTGTACACTTGTTTTATAGGAGCGGAACTTAACTAACAGAATAAACTAACTTAAATTAGTGACTGACTGTAATGTTTGTTGCTGTGTTTTATTTGTTTGTGCATGTTTTGGTGGTTGAGGGATAGAGGCGTGTGATTCGTGCTTGTTTTTTGATTATTTATGAGTAATGGTTCTGTTGACATGGATAATTCACATTAGTGCTCAGATGGCTTCTGCTTTGGCCTGTGCCTTTTCTAATGATTGGTTTTTAGTTTTAAACAGTTTTGAAATTTTGGACTTTTGTTTCAAGGGAACGAATGGAGTAACTGGAGCAGTGATGTGGGACAGTGGAGTTGTACTGGGAAAGTTTCTAGAGCACGCTGTTGACTCAGGGATGCTTGTCCTTCTTCAGGGAAAGAAGATTGTTGAATTGGGTTCTGGTTGTGGATTGGTAGGGTAAGTTCAATTGCAATCTCATCCTATTTGACCTGTTCATGCTAAATGGTTATATATAGTTTGTCCATAATTTCTTGGTTAGCTTTTGTCTTTTTTCACATGGATTTACTGAACTAGGAAAATAGTGTTTTGAGCTTTTGCATTGTCTTTTTTTACGAACAACAGACAGTTTGAATAAGCTTCTCAATAAGTCCTTTTTGGAGAAGAAAATATAATGAATTAAGTTAATAACAATCAAATTTCTCCTCCCACAGGTTAAAATCTACTTAGCCGGTTGATGATTATAGTATAACTTTTACCACTATTACTAAATAAGATAGAATAAAATTATAAATTATTGTAATTGAAACATGTTATAATTATTGGTTATAATTCATATTAAATGTACTCTAATTCCTTTAACACAATTTTTTTCCACAACAAAATTTATTAAAATAATACTACTTATAATATTAATGATAGACTATAAAATCTATATATGAATTACTAATGATATAATATTAATTTTATAAAATTATTATTCTCTTTTATTAATTTATTACTTTTTATTAGTCTGTGTAAAATAACTAGAAAAACAATTTCTAGGTTAAAGGATTTAAATCTACCAATGAAGAGTAACCAATGACTTAAATCCAAATAATCCCTAGGTTAAAGGATTTCTGGACCCATAATAAAATATTAGTTAAAGTGGATGCTAGATTTGGCGGTCCCTATCATATGGAGTGAAGTTAAACTTTTTATTTTATAAAAGTACAACAAATTACTACTTAGCTTATTATTTATGCACATGACCCAGGCATCAAAAGTAGCATTATATCTTAACTAATCTAACTTGAGTTCGGTACATCTATTTATATGTAAGAAAAGTTCTTCCAGTATCTATTTTTCACTTGAAAAAATTGAATTTATGATCTTAATTAATTGAGCAAAACTTTTTTTATAATTGAGGGAAACTATTTCTTATTACTGAATCTATTGATATTGATTTATAGTGTTATTTCAAGCTCATGTTTTTTTTTTACTACATAAGAGTCTCATGTTATGTACTCTATATACAAAGAAATTCATGAAATTAACGAAGCTTTCTTAGTTTAACAAGAAGAACACATAACAACAGCAATCATCGATAACAATCATAAGTAATAACATAGCACATAGAGACACGTGACAAATAATTTCACAAGCAAAACCATTTTTATGTTCTATTCAATCTATTGGTAGAGGTCTGCAAGTGCCATTGCAGCCTTCCAGACAAATAATATCTATTGTTAAACATTTCATTAAAAAAAAGAAAGGGTCTTAAAAGGGCTATAAACAGCATACCCTAGTATAGGCATAAACTCCAGCTTCAGAAGGAATGCTGCTAATTCTTTTCCCAGCTTCAATTGCCTCATCTATACCCTTCTTGCTTAGAAGGACATCAACACACCCTGTGAATAAGTTCTTCTCATTCCATAACGACTCACCATGCCCAATAAGGATTAAAGCTTAGACACATTTAGCAAACAAGGATGTCCACCAATAAATATAATTGCCAGGAACATTTAACTTACTTGATTTCTTGTAAGTGTCACCAGCATTGCTTCTTGAAGAGGACAACACTGGATCAGCGACTGATGTTTGCGAGGCTAGAGATCGAATTACACTACAATTCCTCTAGCTAGTGCAGTTACTTCTTCTCGTTGACAAGCCATTACTGCTGATAAAATCCCTAGACACCAATCTTACTAAATTGTTTTGATGCTTTTGGTGATGATTTAAATTATTCAGATAAGAACGGGACTGCAAAGTACCAATAGCCTGGTAATATACTTCAGCAGCCATGGATGAAGAAACATTATCAAAGAGGATGAAGAAACATCTTACATTTTGGATCCCAGGAATATCAACAGGTTGGATTCCAGCTAATCCTTTCGTGAGTAATGCTTAAAAATTAACAAATATGATGTTAAGTAATAATTTTTACTTTTTGTCTATTTAAAACAAATCTTTTAAATTAAATCGTTTTACATTTTTACTAAGAAAATGCCAAATAATAACTCTACACAGGTTAGCTATACATATAATAAGTAGAAAAATTCTGTATGATGTGACTCTAACACCATAAAAATGAAATAAATTTATCATCACCCGAAACACGCTTTTTCTTCTATTTTTTTTTTTTTTGCCAGAACCCAAAACACACACATAAAGATTAAGATTAATTTTAAGTGAAAATTGAAAGATTTAAATCACATTTTCATCCCAAATATTTTAATTTTAAAAGTTAAATCTTGATATATGACGTACTTGAAAAAGCAAGCTATTCACTTAGATTCCTCATATTCAACAACCACAACAAAAAATTTATCACATTCAGATAGTCTATTCATGTAACCTGCACCAGCTTGTTATAAGAAAATCACTTCGATTCACAAGGAAATGTATCGATATGGAGTAATTAAACGGTTGCACAATAAATTTACATCAAACCAAAAAAGGTGAAGAAAAATTTACATAGAAGTGTGTGTGGCTTCTCTTTGGTCTTCAGCACATGTATTTTTTCATGGTATCAACATCTAAGATATACAAAGAGATTAGACAGCTTCTCTACACTAACTAATTTTATAGTATAGGACTTCAATTTTTGTGTTTCTGTTTTGGTTTTCTTTATCAGTTCCGAGAGTTCTATCCTGCATCTTTTTTATCTGTTTTCTCTTGCTATCTCTAATACAATTTTTTTTTCTAATCAACTAAAGGGAAAAAACACAACAGTATATATGAGAGCAAAGCTGAAATGAACCTGAATGGGAGAATAATTAGCTAAAAAGGAAAAGAAAATAAAAAATATACTTCTTCAGTCAGATTGCATTGAGAGGGCTCACATTCACTGGCCAAGAGAACTGGAAGTTATTCAAAGGCTGAAACCTTTCTGTGTCAAATTCTCTCACACCACAATCATTATTGGAGGCAATAATATGCGTTGCACCACTGCAAAAGTTTCCATGTCAAGCAATGTTCATGTTCCAAACTAAGACAAATAAACTTGGTATGAAAAATACCTCAAGCTGTCATATATTTCAACTGCATTTGATATAACATTATCATCATGTGTGATCCATGTACAAAAGCTTACTCCTTTCTTATTCAAACGCTGCATCCAATACAGACATCATAAGTTGCACCCAACATAATTCTGATAGGATAAACTAGAGAAACAGAGAGAAGTAGTAGGCTTGTGTAGCAGCAATAATTCCTACTACAGATCCAATAAAATGAATAAATTAATGTATTTACCAAGTATATATTGCCAAACCAGACAGAAGCAAGCCACAAGACGAGGAAAGAGAGGAAAAAACAGCAAGATCACAGAATCATGAATATCTATTAAGGCAAGCCCTGTGAATTAAGGAAACTTTGACCTCCAAAAGCAAGTGTGATTAACTATGACTTAATCTTAGGTTATTAAGTGCAGCTTGATTGAGAAGTGACTGTGATAGAAACAGGAAGAGTAGAAATAAGGGAGACCAAGTTCCTCACAAGCAGAGGTACCCATTTATTAAAGTGAAAACAAACAGATATTTTGAACCGAACCCTCCAGATCACTGATTCCATATTGATAACCTGCAATTCTTTTCATGAATGTTTAGCCCTCTATAACCACCTGCCCTACATTTGCCATGGTAGAATTTGTTCACAGCAACCCACTTATTCAAGAAAATTTATCATCTCCCAATGGATGAATGTTCAAGCAACGCCACATATACACAATCTACAACCGCTCAAGTAATCACATTATTATGAAGTGCAGCTATAAAGGAGTATCCCTTCCAAGTGATCACAACCGTTCAATCAACGCCACACATGTATATTGAACAGCTTGTAGGTTTCTTATGATTTTAAAAAAAAAATGCAGGTTCCACATAAATCTTGCATTAATAAGCATGAAGAAACGCAAATAACACCATTCCTTTGTCTTTATGGATGAATAAGGTTGTTCAAGAGACTGCATTACCTCAGTAGGGGGCGGTGCCACATGCCCAGCAAAATTGATTATCTCAGTAAAATTACCACTTAATGATGACCAGTGATTAACAGAGTAGTTGGAGATAAGGCATCATGTTTTGAAGTTGCCCATACTAAGTTTCTCAGCTGCATCCCACAAACAAATATGATATTAGGCTAGATTTTTTTCTTTCCGTAAAAGCCATTACATTAGGCTTAAAGTTAATTTTTGTAAGACAACAAACTATACAAAGAAACAGTACTGTTGTGTCCAATGCAGATGGGCATATATATATATATATAACAACCTAAGTCCATCTTCTACAGTATAGTACATCAAATGATTAGAGTCTAGAGACACTAGTAAATTTGAAGATTTGAAGATTCTCCAATCTTTTTTTCTCAATATCCACTCACAGAATCAATATATAAGAAGTACAGCCACACAACCCACAACATTTTGGTCAATTAACGAAGACATGCAACCACCAAAACAACATATATCCAAGCACACGCATAATAAGTTTCAACTTTCAAGCCATATTGTAGCAACCGCTTATTACCCTATTTTCTCCAAGTTCAATGAATACATGCATACTTACATAAAACAACTATAAAAAATGCAAATCTAAAAAGAGAAATGGAAAAAGAAAGAAGTTTGCAGAGAGATGCCAAGCAAGTGCCTGGGGCCTTTCACTTCAACAAGCTTGGCTTCACCACTGTATTCTCCATGGAAACGCCATGGCAGCAAATCCGGCATTCCACTAGATCAGCTCCGATAGTCTTGAGCCAGAAGTTTGCAGAGAGATGCCAAGCAAGTGCCCCCAACACAAGAAACATCAGCGCGAAGCTCATCTAAAGAATGGCAGCCCCAATTAACTCCTCTACATGTTGTTCCAATATGTGTTTCCCATGACTTAATAAGAAACTCCTCAGCCATGCCATCACGAATTTGCTGCAGATGGGATTCTATGCTACTCTTTCTTGCAATATAAAAGTCATCAGTACCAAAATCTAAAGGAGCATTCTGTAAATTCAAAAACTAATAAGTAAAATTACAATGTGTTTAAAAAAAACAGAAAAATTAAAATGAATGAATATAACTGGTTACATTCAAACACACATAGTCTCCTATCAATAAAAGTTATTTTTTAACCCTATTAAGTAAAATTAATCAACATAAAGAGCAGCTGATATAAAATGAAGACATCATGCGAATGGTTTATATATGTAACATGCCCCCCTCATACTAGAGGTCTTGGCTTGAGTCCTGGACAATGCAAACGACTACTTGCCAAGTATTGAACCATAAGCATTGGTCAAAAAGGCTTGCTACACAGGTAACGTAGAGGAACAATGGAAGGGGGACTAGGGTAAAAAAAAGGAACAACATTATCTTTCTCAACAATCTATACATGAAACTTAGAAAGTTTTATTTCATAACATCCCATGACACATACAGGAAATATATTAACGCAGCACAAAGTTGAAAGCTGAGAAAGATAGGAGGTTAATTACTCACTAAAAAAAGTACCTGAAATCTAGTGAGGGCGATTCCATGGAGGGCACGCTCGAGAGCAACAATTGTGGTGACGGAGGAGTGAGGGCGATTCACGGAGTGCTTTATCACTGGCGGGAACTGCGACATCTGAACGCCGTGGTCGGAGAGGACCTCCGTCTCCACATGAGGTTGCGAATTAGGGTGGTTGTGGTGCGTTTGGTCCTCCGAATCGTAGTCTCGTTCGGCGAGGTCTTCCTCCGCATTTGGGTTTTCATCGTCATCGTCCTCCTCCTCCTCGTGCTTCTGGTGGCGCCGGCTGATTGGCGAATCTCTCTTACGCTTCCTGCATCTGGTTCGGTTCTCTGCCAAAAAAAAGCAACGAAAAGAGAAATTGAGAGAATAGTTGTGATGAGAGGAGAAATTGCGGGAATTGGAAGCGTAGGGTTGGCATTGGGGGAGTGAGGGTTTTAGAGAGGAATGAAAACCTGAAGGAGAGGCTAGCATGGCAAGAGGAGAGGGGTGGGTTTAAGGGAGGTAGACAGAGAGATTAGAAAGTGAAAAAAATCCGATAAAAATGACAACGTTGTAAACTATGAAGTCTAATACGAGATACGACACGGATATGATACCACATGGATACGGAGATACGATAAATTTTTAAAATTAAAGATACAATACCTTTTAGATACGTTAATAAAATATATAAAAAATTGTATATAATTTCAGATTTTTTTTTCTAGAGCAGTCAGATTTTTCTAGAATAACTTTAAATTCATATTAAAAAAAATCTAGATATGTCTAGCCTCAGATCCCTAACCTTGTCTATCCTATTGTTTGTTGTACCCAAAAACTATTTCCATTTTTCCATAATTATAATAATGCATTAATGCCCCTATCCCTTGACTTACAATTCCCAAAAACACAAATCAGAAAAGAGAAAACCCCATCCATCATTTTCATTTCAAAACTTGTCTTCCACCTTTTTTTTTTTCATCACTATTACTCATAGATTCACCATTCCTTTCCACCTCCCTCACTTCCCTTCAAATCAGTTCACATTTTCCTTTCTCACATTACTTTTACTTCTTCCACCTTTCTCTCTCTAATTTCATTCAACAAAACCATTTTTTTCTCTCTCACTCACTCACTTCACACAATGAAGCACCCAAGGGGCTGACCCTGTCGTCCGCAACGCTTGCCGCGACATCGTGGGTGCCCTCGCTGCACAGTATTTGAAGGGCTGACTCTGCCGTCCGCAACGCTTGCCGCGACATCGTGGGTGCCCTCGCCGCAATTTTTGAAGGGAAACGATAGAGGGGGTGGCGGGGGAGGTGTAGGGACGGTGGTGGGGCTGTTCGTGAAGCCACTGATTGAGGCAATGGGGGAGCAGAATAAGGGGGTGCAGGCGGGGGCGGCGGTGTGCATGGCCAAGATGGTGGAGTGTGGCGGTGGCGGTGGAGGAGGGGAGGCGGTGTCGGTGGCAACGTTTCAGAAGCTATGTCCGAGGATCTGCAAGCTGCTCAATAGTAGCGTATCCGAGCCATATTGGAGTTGTATTGAAGTCGTGTCTAGCCTTAGGAAGCCGTATCTAAGTCGTGTTCCAGCCGTATCTTGTATTTTAAGAAATAAAAAATAAAAATTGAATACGGGTGCAACACCGATATTTTTCCTTTTTTCATGTATCCGGGCTTCATAGGTTGTAAACAGCTCTATATACTTGACATTGATTTTAAAAATGTCACCGCGTCATATACTATATTGATTTTAAATAATCGATGTAGATAACGCGATGTGAAAGCCTACTTTTGTATTAGTGCAATTAATTTGAAACGGATGAAGTAAATAACTCCCACAGCAAAGTTGATGCATTTTGTTTCTGATTGATAAAAGAGGACTCCATGCATTTATACATAAAACTAAAATTTGTATTCATACAATGTATTAGTTTATAAAATATGCCATCCAATGATATATAGTCATGTAAATGAAATTATTGAATTTTTTAATAATAATTTAATATCACTAAGTGCCTTATCAATTAGTTTAGAGTTTTTCAAGCTTTGACCGGAGATTTTGAATTTGAGTCATGATATACAACTGCAATAATCTATACCAAAGAAATAAGAATTTAATTACGATAAGATTTCTAATTGATTTACTGTGAAAAAAATTAATTGAAAATGTATAAAAGTTAATTTTTTGTGATAATTACATTTTCTTACATTAAAAGTCAAATTTAAAGTAATCTATAACTTCTTTACAGGGTAAAAAAAATTATATTGACAATATATCAGAATTTCAATATCTTTATATTTTATTACTAAAATATTAATTATTCATACATTATTAATAATGCTATTAAGTTATTAATTTATATATTAGTATTTTATTTTTGTATTCAAAGGTGCTAGAAGCCCAAGAAAAAAAAAGTACAAAGGAATACTACGAGAAATTGAAACACCTATTACATCCGCTACTAACAGCAATTGGCTCAATTGGGCAAGAGGTTGCTCAAACACCAGGGATCCTTTATCTATTTGACAAGCACTGAAGAACGATTCGCTAAGACTTCAACACACCTATATATTTTAGTATATATTTCAATAAATAGGAATAACATAATTTACTTAAAAATACTCACTATCAGTATTCTAATGTTAAGTTAAACTAATTTACTTTTTATTATTATTATCTTAACATCTACTTATTAAAAATGACTATTTTTTTTAGATAATTTAATTAGGCTAAACTTTAGGCTTTAGTTTAATAAACTTTGTGTTCATACTAGATTTCTCCTTGTCTCTGTAAGTGATTTTCTTCTTTAGCCGAGTTCCTTCTCCAATGGCGGGTGACGTACCTGAAAAGGCATCCAACACCCAAACTGTACACTTTGAAAATGGATCAAGAATTTAAACATTTAATTTATTCGTGACAATGTGTTTTATGGGGCAACTATGTGTCATTTTTTTTTAGTGTGTAATATACATAAGTAGTTAACTTCATTTCTTGCAATATTGAATGAAAAAAAAAAACAACATTGCATTGATTTTGAAAATAAAATAACCAAATTGATTTTTTTAATAATAAATATACTATATTAAAATAATTATATAAATAGAAGAATTAAATTAATGATAAGTTTAATATAAAAAAAAGTACTACACAAGAATAAGAATTGAGAAAGGAATCATGTAACAATCTATGGAGTCTTCAAAATATATTCCTAGAATGAAATTCCAATTAGCAACTATGAAAATCATGATCTTAATTGCAATTCCCAAATCCCAAAAGCTTTTTTAACAAATTGGGATTCACGTTTTTATACAATTATAATTCCCACTCATCACTCGATGAGGAACACCCATTGACAAGTAAGGCCTTTAGGGTAAATTTGGTTACTAAGCCTAAGAAAAGGAGAAAAAAAAGAAGGAAATTTTTTACATACTATTTAGTGTAGGTCTCACACTTCATTCACTTTATTTTAATATAAATAATTCTTTTAGTAATTATTTTAATTAATTTATTATTATTATTATTATTATTATTATATAGATTATTGGTGTAGATATAAATATATAGATATACATTAAATATAGATATTAGAATTAAAATTATTACCTACACATATATCAAATCGTGTATAAATATAATTTTTAAACATGAGTATGAAAATGAATATTATATGACCTTACTCAAAACCTACTCATTGTCATCCTAGTAACGAGGGTTTTTCAACTAAGTTGATTATAATCCTTTATATTGGTTTATGTGCAAAATCTTTGGATGTTAAAGTGATAACAGCTCTTGAGAATGTTCTGAGTAAGCGATTTGATCTATGCTTCAACATACTTTAAACAATATCTAAATAAGGTCCCTTCGGTAAAATAAAAAAAAATGAAATAAAAGTGAATTATGATAACAAAAATATAATGTAAAAGTGTTAAGTTATACTTTTTTTTGTTTTCTTTCACTCCAAAGGAACCAAGCCCAACAATTTTTAAGTGATCTGATGACTCACCCAACGCTCTTATTCTAGAAGCTCATTCTCATATTATCACTCATTGTTGATCTATCACTGAGCATTGTGCCTTTTAACACTTCATCGGTACCTAAAAAATTAGACTGAAAAAAAAAATCCTGTAATATTATAATGTCTTGAGAGAACTTCTGAATAAAAAGCAGTTTTTCGGCTGCAATTTGCAAAATCAAATACGCTGTATACCTAAGTATTAGCTTACAAGAATTTGTAACCACGGAACCACTTTCGGGTTTGCAATTCGCAAAGCTAAATACGCTGTATACCTAAAAATTAGCAAGAAAAAAGCTTAAAATGAAAATTATTTTGAAAGAACGTGCGAATAAGGGTCGTTTTCTAATTGCATTTTGCAAAAATAAAAAATATGCTGTATACCTAAAAATTAGCTGGAAAACAAAAAAGTTTTAATGCAAATTATTTGAATAAATAGTCATTTTTGTCATTGAAGGCATAATTTGATGACAAATGTGTATATCAAATATGAAAATACAAAATTTAGTCCCAAAAATGTAAAAAGTATAAATATATCCGGTCGTTATTTTTCATCCATCGTCGTTAATAAAATAACTTACGCGACACATAGGGACAAATTTGTGACTGAAATGATTGTTAATGTGACTATACTGTCTAAATTGGACAAAAACGTCTGTAAAATATCATTTTTTGACGTAAATGTCAGTAATTTTTAGTTGGAAAAAAATATCAATATTTTTTATTGGAGAAAAAATATCATTAATTTTTTTGGACCTAAATGTGAGTATGTTCCATTGAATTAAAATGTCAATAAGTTATCATTATTAGATGAAAATATCACTAATTTTTTATTGGACATAAATATCAGTATGTTTTTATTTGACTAATTAGTTAGACTTGAAATTTTGTTTCATTCAAGAATAAAATATAATTTTAGAGTAAATTTTCGTTATTTTTTATCATTACAAGTATAACATTACAATAATCACTTAAAAAAATATTTACAAACTAGTTTTGTCACAAAACTCAAACAACTCTTCCATCTAGATGAAACTGGTTGCACGACGTCTCAACTCAAGCATGCTAGTTGGCCTATTCTTACCCAGACTATTTGCAAATGCTTCTAGCTTAAGTGTCGCTATCATAGCATGAATGGCTACCTTGGGTTTGAGATCCCAAATTTTGACTGCAATGTGTGAAAATCTACCCATGAAGTCTCACAACGACTAATTGTCAACTTATCACAAGTTGATCGACGCTATCGAGTCGTACGATGTGATTGACATGTGGCATATTGAGCACCAAATAGTTCAACGAGTGTGTTGAATGTGTTGATTGTCCGAGGAGGGAGTTGATGCCACCATGTTAGTTTGGGTTCCTTCAAGGAACTTGGAAAAATCCTACATAGAATGACATCATTGTTAGTATATAAGTTTACATGTGTAATATGCGACCCCAAGTGCCCATCAAGATCTATGGTTCTTTCATATTGGTCAATGTTGAGAGGTTTCCACCCCAAAGGTAAGGGTGCATTAAGAATGTTGTCAGCGAAAGGATGTCGACGATGCAATCAACAGGTTGACTGTGAGACCCCTGATGTGATCATCCTACAATGTTTGTTTGACAATTGGTGTTATGTAATGATTGCTCTATCTATGTTGCAATAGGGTGAGTTGGAATAATGTTCTATGTGTTCGTTTGTGATTGTTGTAGTTGTGCTCAGATAGCATCATTCTCCTTAGGCAGTGCTTGCAAATCTAGTTATTGTTTCTGTTGTAATATGACCAACTCTTCTGCATTCTTCTTCTGTAAAGCCTCTAACTACTCTCTAAACGCTTGCATCACTGAATTTTCCTCCATGGTTATTGACCTCAACGTCGAACTCCTAGTTGCTACCATATACTCTTGTGATGAAAGGAAATTTAACTTTGTTTCCCACGATGAACGCCAAATGTTCTTACCAGATTTCTCCTTGTTTGAGCTATAAGTGATGTTCTTCTTCCTTAGCCAAGCTCTTTCTCTAATGACGAGATGGAGTACCTGAAAAGGGACTCGACACTCAAATGAGTGTATGTAAGAGATATGTGTAATGAAAGAATGTCACTTACCTACTTCACTTCGTTTTCTCCTATTAATAACTAAGGACTATAACCAAGTTGGTGATTAACCAAGGCCGACCTCCTATGGGTCCCAAACTTTACACTTTGAAAATGGATCAAGAATTTAAACATTTAATTTATTGGTGACAATGTGTTTTATGGGTCAATTATGTGTCATTTTTTTAATGTGTAATGTACGTAAGTAGTTAACTTCATTTCTTGCAATTGAATGAAAAAAAACAACATTGCATTGATTTTGAAAATAAAGTAACCAAATTGAATTTTTTTAATAATAAATATACTATATTAAAATAATTATATAAATAGAAAAATTAAATTAATGATAAGTTTAATATAAAAAAAGTACTACACAAGAATAAGAATTGAGAAAGGAACCGAGTAACAATCTATGGAGTCTTCAAAATATATTCCTAGAATGAAAATCCAATTAACAACTATGAAAATCATGATCTTAATTGCAATTCCCAAATCCCAAATCCCAAAAGCTTTTTTAACAACTTGGGATTCACGTTTTTATACGATTATAATTCCCACTCATCACTCGATGAGGAACACCCATTGACAAGTATGACAAGTAAGGCCTTTAGGGTAAATTTGGTTACTAAGCCTAAGAAAAGGAGAAAAAAAAGAAGGAAATTTTTTACATACTATTTAGTGTAGGTCTCACACTTCATTCACTTTATTTTAATATAAATATTATTTTTTATTATAATAATTGTTTTAATTATTTTTTTATTAATCTATTATTATTATTAATTATATATATAAGTAAAGTGTGGATGGCTGCTGTGGATATAGATATATAAGTATACATTAGATATATAAATGTGGATTAATATTACTACTCATACAAATATCGATTCAGATACAAATATTATTTTTAATTATAAATATGAAAATATATATTATATGATCTTACTTAAAATCTACTCATTGTCATCCTTAATAATGAGAATTTTTAAGTAAGTTCATTATAATCCTTTATACTGGTTGATGTGCAAAATTTTTGGGTGTTAAAGTGACAACAGCTCTTGAGAATGTTCTCAGTAAGCGATTTGATCTATGCTTCAACATACTTTAAACAATATCTAAATAAGGTCCCTTCGGTAAAATAAAAAGAAATGAAATAAAAGTGAATTGGAATAAAAATAATAAAATATAATGTAAAAGTGTAAGTTATACTTTATTTTTATTTTTATTTTGTTTTCTTTCACTCTGAACCCCAACAATTTTTAAGTGATCTGATGACTCATTCAACGCTCTTATTCTAGAAGCTCATTCCCTTATTATCACTCATTGTTGATCTATCACTGAGCATTGTGCTTTTAACACTTCATCGGTACTTAATTGGTTTGGACTTATATATATCTCAAATATGATTTAACCCGCCTTCGAAAAAAAAATCTGATTTAACCCGACTCAATTTCATCCCTACACGGTGCACCTAAAAAATTAGACTGAAAAAAAAAATCCTGTAATATTATAATGTCTTGAGAGAACTTCGGAATAAAAAGCAGTTTTTCGGCTGCAATTTGCAAAATCAAATACGCTGTATACCTAAGTATTAGCTTACAAGAATTTGTAAACACGGAACCACTTTCGGGTTTGCAATTCGCAAAGCGAAATACGCTGTATACCTAAAAATTAGCAAGAAAAAAGCTTATAATGAAAACTATTTTGAAAGAACGTGCGAATAAGGGTCGTTTTCTAATTGCATTTTGCAAAAATAAAAAATATGTTGTATACCTAAAAATTAGCTGGAAAACAAAAAAGTTTTAATGCAAATTGTTTGAATAAATAATCACTTTTATTACTGAATATATAATTCGATAACAAATGTGTATATAAGAGATGAAAATATAAAATTTAGTCTCAAAAAATGAAAAAAGTACAACAAATATATATATATATATATATATATGATCATTAACTTTAGTCTATCGTTTTTAATAGAATAGCTTACATGATAAAGAGGGACAAATTTATCACTGAGATAATTGTTAAGGTGATCATGCTGTCTCCATGTTGAACGGAAACATTAGTAAGATATCATTTTTTTACGTAAATGCTATTAATTTTTTTGGGACAAAAATGTCAATATTTTTTTATTGAAGAAAAAATATTAATAATTGTTTTGCACCTAAATGTTGGTACATTCCATTGGATTAAGATGTCGATAAATTATTATTATTGAACGAAAATGTCAATAATTTTTTATTGGATCTAAATATTAGTATGTTTTTATTGGACTAATTTGTTAAATTTAAAATTTTGTTTCATTAAAGGGTAAAATATAATTTTAGGATAAATTTTCATTATTTTTTATCGTTACAAACCTAACATTATAATAATCACTTAAAAAAATATATTGACAAACATAATTTAAAACAAACATAATAATAAAGATAATATTAATTATCAATCATAATTCATTCTTCTATGCCACATAAGTTGTTTTATTAACGGATGGATGAAAACAAACATTCGGATATATTTATCATATTTTTTACATTTTTGTGACTAAATTTTGTATTTTTATCTCTCAAGGGAGCATTTGTTAGCGAATTACACAATAAAAAACACAAGGAGACTGTTTATCCCAAATAGTTCTGAACAAACTAGAGCCATGTTTGGGTTGCAAAACCAAAAACCAAATAGACCGTGTGCCAAAAATGATCTTATAAAAAAAATACTTAATGAGATGATTTCAAAAAACAATAAATGCGAGATATATACATCGTGTACCTTAAAAACACGCAAAAGACAACCCATAATCGACACGAAGTATCAAAATTGGATAAGTCATACACGCCAATATAAATCAAAACGTCTACAGGATAAGATTGGTTATGCTTTTTCACGTGAAATCCCACCCAAACAGAGCACAATCACAGTTTTACTGGGACCCACACTTTCTCTTCATCTATTTTTTTCTTTTTCTTTATTCAAATGTAATATTAATTTGCTAGTTTGTGTAATGTGAAAAAAATTCTAACTTATACTCTATCCCTCCCTTCACCCTACTACCAAAGCATTATATATATCTCTCCTCCCTCTCTTCTTTAAATACAAACCAAATATTCCTCGAAAGCCTCAACTTCCAATCCAACAACGACACCGTATCATACCGTAACATGTTCACAGCACCTTTTCCTACATCCACTGTTACTCTCTCCGGTAAAAGCGTAACCTCACCGCCGCGCCACGTCAGATTCCGGTCAGTAATATCGTTCGCCACCGCCACTTTCACGGAGGAGCAACAACATAAGGCAGCTCCGTATCTGAGACCTCATCACGGGATGGCTTCGAGCGCGACGCTGTACGACATTCTGGGGATCCGCGCCACGGCGTCCGGCGAGGAAATCAGGGCGGCGTACCGGCGGCTGGCGAGGGTGTGCCACCCTGACGTGGCGCCGGTGGAGCGAAAGGAATCCTCTGCGGGCGAGTTCATGAAGATCCATGCTGCGTACTGCACGCTCTCGGATCCCGAGAAGCGCGACAGCTACGATAGAAGCTTGTTCCGGCGCCAGCAGCGACCGGTCAAGACGACGTTGTCGGGGGCTTCCGGCTACGGTGGGCGGAACTGGGAAACGGATCAGTGTTGGTAGTGAGTTGAGTTGACTCGTCCGAGTGGGAGCGCGCTCGCTTGAACTAACTTGCTAGCTACTTCGGAATTGGGATCTTGGGCGCAGTTATTTGAATCACCTTTAAGTTTAAACAGTACATACTTTGCAAATTTTAAAAATAGAAAGTGTTAATCTTAACAGTCTAAAATATCATTTCTCTCCCCCAAAATATTCAAATTTGATTTTTTTATCTATTTTTTTGTATTTATAAAATCTAAACCTACGTATTTGATATCTGTTTACTACAAATGTGACACGTGTGGCTTCAATCTTTCCTCTCTTCTTCCTCGATGCACTTTCCTTTCTCCCTTCAACTGCAGAAAATAACACATAACACATGTTCGTGCACAGGACCTTGTTGGTTAGGACCAGCCCACAGACTAAATTTTAAATTTTAAGGACATTTTTATTGACAGCTTTAGTTTACAATACAATTTCACAAAGATTTGGATGTCGTTGACTTGCTGATGTTTGGACCAAAGAAATAATAAATAAGACAAGAGAATCAAATAAGAAATAGTGATACATAATATTTTGGTATATTAATTATCCAAATTAAAATCAAAATCTAGGCATTTTCTTCTCACATGCACCAAATCCTGTAACTAAAACAATTCCTAACTTTCTCAGTCAATTACCTGCTTTATTATCGTTGTAATCTTACCTTCATCTAAAACTCAACCAAAGTGAAATACAATAAGTCAGTTAATCCTAAAATAATTAAATAATACTAAAAAAAATAAAACACAAAGGATTACCACTAGGATTTTGAGAAAAAGGTTAAAAATTACAATAAAAGTTAATTTCTTGTGAAACATGCTTCATTTAACTTACTTTAAAATATTAATGTAATAACATTTTTATCAGTTGTAAATAAAGAAGAGTATTTATTTTTAAAAAGAATTATATATGCATAAACTTAGTGTGTGTTTGGATTAATGGTGACAAAATTAATTTTCAATGAAACTGATTTTAAAGAATTAATTATGATCAAAATTGATTATAAAGTAATGTGATTTTTATTTGGATAACAAATATAAAAAAATTGATTTTTAATAGAATGTTATTTGAATACTTTGAATAAAAATTGATTTTGAGTATGTAATTACTAAAATGAGTTTTAGTTATTTGAACATGACTTGTGTATTCTTATTTATTATTTATTATTATATTGGTATTTTGATTGTTAATTTAAAATAAATAAGTAAGTTTTATTACAAGTTTTTTATAATAAAATTAATAATTAAAATATTAGCTTGTGAAATAAAATGCATTTCCTAAAGATTATTATTGATATTGATATATAGATTACTATCATTGTTGTTGTTTTTAAAAAAAAAAAGTAGGTTTTTAAAAATTACAATGAAATTAATAATGCTGGATTGTGAAAACTACTTTCCCTAAGATTAGATTATGAAAATTATTTTGTGATATATTAAAACTAATTTCTATAAAAGTATTTTCGCTACAATTTTTTTTTAAAAAAGTGAGATAGTATGGACCAAAACAGTAGCTTAGATGGGTATTTATCCTTACAAGCTTCCCTCCCACTACTTTTTGAGTTTTGATTCTGAAATCTGAAGTTCTTCATAAGGTTTCCCAAGTCCTCCGAAGTTCGTTGTTCGTACTCTTTCTATTACATGTGTGAATGTGTTTATGCTCTACTCCTCATTTCCACGAGACGCACACCCTTGAGAATGAATAGGTGGAAGAGGGATAAAATAGGAAACCAGAAAAAATACCCACTAAAAATCAATTTTGTCGAATCTATAAGCTACTTGAACTAGCGTCAAGGGTGACACGCGTATCTTAAGCAAATCACATAAACTAAATTATCCTAACATCTTGTTCAACAACATAATCCACGTTTAATCGAGATAAACATGCGTTCAATGGATAATAATGTGAAACCAAATATTTGGATATGACTTTACACTCACATATAAAACAAATTCAATAAATAACACCTGAACCTTTTGTTCATAAATCTAGGGATATGAAAGGTGTATAGATTGATTTTTCTAGTAGTGTCACAGTTACTTGATATTAAATATATGACCAACTAGACAACGGTTTTTTTACCGATTAGGGATAAAATTTTACCAAATTTTCAATCGGGATATATTTTAAAAAATTACTCAAAACGGGATAAGTCGTACTGAATTAGAAGTTGTAACACTTGTTAAAACTTTTTATTTATTTTTATTTTTTTAACTGAAGTCATAAAATTATTTACAACTTCAGTTTAAATGTTATTTTTTATGATTTTAAAGTCGTAATTTTTTTTAAAACCGAAGTCATAAAATTCTTTACGACTTCATTAATTTAAGATTTTCTTTTTGTTTTACGACAAAGTCGTAAAACTTTTTTTTTATTTTTTAAAGGTTTACGACTTTGAAGTCTTAAACCAGTTTTTTTAACTGCTTTTTTTTTCTATTTTTACAGTTGTTTTTGTTTTGTTAACCTATTTTTTTTTCTTTTCTCTGTTTTTTATTTTAAATTTACAATTGTTTACGGTTTCATTTTTATTTTAAATAAAAAAATTAAAAATATATATTTGAATATATAATAAATAATATTAAGTTGACTTACTTATTAGTATATTTTTTTATGATTTTATTTGATATGTTATTATTTTATTTTAATGTTTTATTATTTAAAACATATTATATATATTTTAAATATATTTTACTTTAAATGATTTTATTTAAATTTTAAATAATCTATCAATAAAAATACATAAAAAAATTAAAATGAAATATTAAAAATTTGAAAGACTTTAATTTAAAAATTGATTATATTTAAATAAAAATTACATATTTGTTAAACTAATAATGAGACGATGTCCCACAATGAGTTCTTTTAGATATGCGTCTCGGTCTCTCATCTTCTTGGACTGGATTTGTTTGTGTTTATTGTCCTCTTGGTCTACGGCCTCTACCCCCTCTTATTCTAGGATGCTCACGTGTAACTGTCCGTTGTTGTTGAGGAACATGATCACCACCGTTATTATGATCATCATCACTATCACCATCATCGTTGTTATTGTTGTTATCCTCATCCTCGTTCTCATCTTCGTGATCTATGTCACGTATTTGAGTGTAGTAATGATAGACGATAACAAGAACTCAATGGTGCTAGATTATATGTAGATGGTGGAATGTTGAAAGTGGTGGCAAACATTTGTGAGGAGCCATAAAAAACATTTGAGGTAGAAGGGACTTGAAATGAGTATTGAGGTATATATGATGAGAACCCTAGTGGTTGAAAACTTTGTTGACATCCTTGAGACGCGTAACCAAAAAAACTAATTGATTGATATCGGGCTTGTGATGGATGATGTTGGGACATAAATCTAGGAACAAGCACTGGAGGTACATTGGGTTCTGCATATGATTGATGTTGGTAATGACCAGGATAATACTGTGATTCAAATTTACAAAGTTAGAAATAATAATGAATAATAATATCAAGAATGATTAAAATTATAAAGCAGATTTACAACCTCATTTGATACTGCTCCTTCGCGCGATATATATCATCTAGTTCAACGTATATACCATTGCATGTATTCTGAATTTTTATGTAAAAGACCTTGGTCCATTTCACCATGAACAATATAATTATTCTAATGATTCCATTTGACAATCCAATGATGATGATGGTGAGGCCAAAAAATATCTGTTCTCCCTCTCATATCTATGTCGTGGAATTGATCTAGGTTTGATGGGTCATCTGGAATAATTTATCACAGTCCAAATTGTCTCATGACTTTGTCTATCGGATGTCATTTCACAGTTGCAAAACATATGAGTGAGACTTTTGCCCGAACAATCATTGATACCTCTACATCATTAATTAATGGTCTTATTTCTGGTGTGTCATAAGGAGTCCACAGGAATCGCAACACATACATTATTATTGTAACATATTTATAATTGAATAGGAAACTAGAAAAAATAATTAATTCATGAAAATTAAAAAATGAACCTCATTAATATGTAGTCTATCAAATATGATGTGTATCAATCTCACTGAATTGGTGGGAATATTTGTTTTAGTCCTTGGACGAGACCACCTTCATGCAAGAGGAAATCCGAGTCATTCTTGTACTTCTTCCATGAATAGGTGATCTATCTTTGGGGTAATACATTTAATGTGGTCTCACACCCATGACTATAGCAACAACAAACATACACCGATTTCTGTTTAGTCTAGCTTCACAACCCGATCTAGAGTTCGAAAAAGGGATGCTAATACTGCTGCACCCCAACTATAATGACTTGCCTCAGTTAAATTTGATAATAAAAGAAGATACATAAAATGAACTCTTGCACCTGATGTATCTGGCATCAAACAACCGCCTATAATCATCATGATATGAGCTCTAGCATGTTGTGCAATGACAACATCATCAACATCAACGGGAAGTTGCTAAAAATTTTGCCACAACCAAGTTAGGTAAATCATTTTACCCTTTACATGCTTATCAGGTGGAGTTTCCCCTAGTAATGTCTGACAAGCAACATGTACATCATCGGCGATGAAACCGGTTACCGGCAATCCATCAATCTTCAAGCCCAACTGTAGGGCCACATCCTGTAAAGTAATGGTTGTCTCTCCATGTGAAAAATGAAATGTGTGCGTCTCCGTTCTCCAACGTTCAACCAACGCACTAACCAAATGCTGGTTAATATCAACTTTTCCAACATTTATAATATGACCGAAACCAGCTAACATGATTAGATTTTTTACCCGATTATCTATTTGATCTAAGTGGGTAAAAGCCCAAACAGAAGTATATCTCAGACGGATGATTCTCTCTTGGTCTCCCCACACTTGATTTGAAATATGGATGTCTTATAAGTGTAACAAGGAGCCATCAATTGGTCTGGGTTGTGCTGAATATGCCATTGGTAAATGGATAGAAGGATGAAAATAAGAATGGGGAAGAATGAAATGAGGGAGGTATGAAAGGAGGGTGGTGTAAGGTACTCGTGCACACAATATTTTTTTTGCAAAAGTAAAACTTTCTAATATGTTAACTTGTATAATATTGCTGCACAGTTGTTGAAGTCTAATATACACAACTTAAAGCATGTTGGTTCGTGATTCAAGTTATTAGAGTACCATTATTGCTGATAACATAAGTTATTATTGAACTACTTTATTGCTGGCAAGATTCCATGGTATCATAAATCATTTCATCATAAATGACCGTATAAGCATGCTTCATGACAAGATTCCAAGGTCTGATATATCATTTCATGTACCTGTAAGCATGCTTCAGGATATAGCAGTTGTGAGTAGCATGTGCATTCTTATTGCACACCAATTTACTTTTATTCTATTCATGCATGTGCAACCTTTATGGGTGTAAATTATTGGAGCCTACGAAGCTTGTTTTCAGCATATTGTTCTAAAGCTATTTCCTTAGTAGGTTCAGGAATCATAAATGAAAGTCATGTGGTAGGTTCACAAGATTAAATTACTGTTGTTTTTTGCTATTTCTTTGCTGCACAGTGAGTGAACAATACACTGCATTAATGACGTTGTTTTCTACTTTTTCTTTGTTGTTTTCTTCTATTTCTTTGCTGCATGAACAATACACTACATTAATGGCATGTTGTTTTCTGCTTTTTCTTTGCTGTTTTCTGCTATTTCTTTGTTGCACAAGTGAACAATACACTACATTAATGACATGTTGTTTTCTGGTTTTTCTTTGCTGTTTTCTGCTTTTTGTTTGTTGTTTTTTGCTCTTTGCTTTGCAGCATGACTTCACTATTAATTCACGAGACATTTGTTGAATTGTTGAAGTCGTAGAATACCACACGACTTCACTATTCATGCAATCCATGATTTCTTATAAATATTATTTTATTACGGTTTGGATTCTTAATATCACTTAAGCTACAACTGTTAGACATTTGCATTCTTAATATTATTTCATTGCGTTGTGTAGTGTTTAAGAATGAAAATAATTAATCAGTTTGCATGCTGAAAATAATTAATTAGTTTTGCATTCCAAATATCACTTAGTTATTATTAATTTACGGTTTAGTTAGATAAATTATTATACATGATAAATTAATTTTGTTAAATTATTATTTTATGTTTTAGAATATTAGTGTTTAATTATTATTAATTTACGGTTTAGTTAGATAAATTATTATACATGTTAAATTAATGTTTTTAAATTATTATTTTTATGTTTGAATATTAGTGTTTAGTTATTATTAATTTACGGTTTAGTTAGATAAATTATTATACATGTTAAATTAATTTTGTTAATTATTATTTTGTGTTTTACAATATTAGTGTTTAGTTATTATTAATTTATGATTCAGTTAGATAAATTATTATACATGTTAAATTAATTTTATTAAATTATTATTTTATGTTTTAGAATATTAGTGTTTAGTTATTATTAATTTACAGTTTAGTTAGATAAATTATTATACATGTTAAATTAATTTTATTAAATTATTATTTTATGTTTTAGAATATTAGTGTTTAGTTGTAGCATGAACTGTTCAACAAACACTGCTCACTTCCATGAAACTTATAAAAGTAGGATTCATTCTTACTTCGGTGCATCTGTTGCATCCAAACAATTAATTGGTTCTCTGATTTTAACGTGTTTCGTAGAGTCATATTGACATAATTTTTTTAGTGTTACATACATTAAAAGGTTTTTTTTTTTTTACATTACATACAATCCAATGATTCCTTACTAATAAATAACTTTTTTTTACAGATGGCTAATGAAGAACCCATAATAAGAGATAATGTTAGCGACTTCAACGATGATGAACAACAACATGATTTTGATGAACATGGTTAACCAAGCAATCAAAGTGAGTCATCTTCATATTTTGAAACTATTAGTAACCAACTTTCTGAAAATTAAGAGTACTCAAATTCTTATCAAAGGACAACGAGTGTTAGTACAAATGACCTTTCTGAAGGATTGACATTTGAATCAAAACAAGCAGTTGTGAATGCCATTAAACAATTTCATTTGATGCATTCATTTAATTTTGATGTGGACGAGAACAAGAGTGACAAGTACATTGCCATGTGTAATCAATATGGTAATGGATGTTATTGGAGGGCGAGAGTATCGTTCAGCAAAATACGCAAAAGGTGGGAGTTGAAGAAATTAAACGGTATTCGTACCTGTACAAATTCTACCATATCACAAGATCATGTTAGGTTAGATTCTTCTATAATTGCCCATAATATTGTTCATTTAGTGAAAACAAATCCGGGCATCGAAATCAAAACCTTGATTGCAAACATGCATCAACAGTTTGGTTACACTGTTTCATACAAAAAAGCATGTACAACTAAACAAAAATCCCTTGAAATGACATTTGGAAGTTGGGAACAATCATACAGTTACCTGCCTGTATGGTTGACAACTGCTCAACACTTTGTATCAGAAACCATAGTAAAATACAAAACTTCATCTTCAATGGAGGAAGGTGACAATGACCCTCCTAGGGTGATTCTTAATCGTGTATTTTGTGCGTTTAATCCATGCATTGAAGACTTCAAATATTGCAAGCCACTTGTGCAAGTAGATGGGATATTTTTAACTGGAAAATATTGTGGTACTTTGTTGACTACCATCGAACAAGAT
Source organism: Glycine soja (assembly GCF_004193775.1). Taxonomy (NCBI): domain Eukaryota; kingdom Viridiplantae; phylum Streptophyta; class Magnoliopsida; order Fabales; family Fabaceae; genus Glycine; species Glycine soja. Next base: position 27,994,241 of record NC_041017.1, on the reverse strand, counting down.
GGTAGTAGGAACAATTTTCCACTTGCTTTTGCAATTGTTGAGAGCAAGACTAAAAAAGCTTGGATGTGGTTCTTGCATTATTTGCGAAGATATGTTACTCCACAACCAAATTTGTGTATTATATCAGATAGGGGAACCGGTTTGCTAGCAGCTTTACAATCCGAACGCATTGGCTAGAATGGACAGATGTTTCGTTTGTGTATTGCATTCGCCACATTGCATCAAATTTCAACAAACAGTTTAAAAATGTTGACTTAAAAAAACAAGTCATCAATATAGGTATGTTTTTTCCTATTTCATGCATCATATTCTTGCTATATTACATGTTCACTAAATTTATTACTCATTGTTCTATCTTTTCGCATAGGGTATGATATGAGGAAACCACGATTTGAGGCTAAATTGCTCGTTATGTGAGCAGAGTTTTCACAAGCAGCAGATTGGTTGGATCAAATTCTTAAGAGTAAATGGACTCAGGCTTACGATGAAGGAAAACGGTATGACCATATGACTACTAACCTTGCTGAATATATGAATTCTATTTTGAAAGGAGCCCGAGCATTACCTATTACTGCCTTAGTCAATGAAACATTTAATAAAATAAATAATTCTTTTGTTACTAACGGCATCAAAATCATGAATATGATAAAGGCATGACATAGGTACTCCGAAGACGTATATGTCATGATTCAAGAAAATCTACACATTGCTACCTCACATTATGTTCACATGTATGTTTGATAAACAAGAGTTTGATGTTCAAGAAATTGCAAATACGCGACTTGGTCGACGAGCAATGGCATGCACTGTCAAATTGAATGAATGGTCGTGTGATTGTGGACAATTTCAAACACTTCGACTACCTTGCTCGTATGCAATTGCAACATGTGTTTTTTGCAATTTAAATTATAATGACTTTGTTGACCCTGTATACAAGTTGGAAAAAAATTTCAAAGTTTATCAACATCATTTTCATTCCCTTGGAAGTGAATACATATGGCCTCAATATTTAGGTCCACATTTTATGTCTGATCCTTCGAGACGACGACAGACATCAGACAGGTCGATCACTACTCGAATACATATTGAGATGGACGAACCAATTCTAAATAGGTCTAAGAAATACTCATTATGTAGAAGTGAAAGACATAATTAGACTAACTGTCTATACAAACAAGTACATGACTAAAACAACTTATAACTTTTATGTTTTTCTTTCATTTGTATTGTGTGTTTTATATTAATGTATTAATTATGTTGTTTTTAATTTTTATTGATAGATATTTAAACTTTAAATAAAAAACATTTAAAGTAAATTATATTAAAAATATATATAACATGTTTTAAATAATAAAACATTAAAATACAATAATAACATTAAATAAAATTATAAAAAATATATTGATAAGTAAGTCAACTTAATATTATTTATTATATATTTAAATATATTTTTTAATTTTTTTATTTAAAATAAAAATAAAACCATAAGCAATTGAAAATTTAAAAGAAGAAATAGATTTACAAAAAGAAAAAAAAGGTTAACAAAACAAAAAAGGGTTAAAGGGTTACGAATAGAAAAAAAATAGTTTTTTTAATAAAAAAAGTTTGAAAGCCGGAAACCTTTAAAAAATTTTAAAAAAAAAGAAAAGAAAAAAAAAGGGTTTAAAGTCATAAAACCAAAAAAAAATCTTAAATTAATGAAGTCGTAAATAATTTTACGACTTTGGTTTTAAAAAAATAAAAAATGTACAACTTTAAAGTCGAAAAAAATAACATTTGAACCGAAGTTATAAATAATTTTACGACTTCAGTTAAAAAAATAAAAAATCGTAATACCTATTACAACTTACCCTGTTTTGAATAATTTTTTAAAATATACCTCCGATTGAAAAATTGGGTAAAATTTTACCCCTAATTAGTAAAAACAAGCCCTAGACAACGGCATATTAATATTTGCCTCTTTATCCTGCATATTATTGAATACATGAAGGATACTGCATAATCTCTTTGTCATATTATATACAATGTTTAATTATGCAAAAATTCCAGTGATGGGGCATATTCAGCTTAAAGCTTCCATCAAGGACATGTTGCTTTGAACATCATATCAATGCAAGAAATACGCTACACCACACAAATACTAAACCAAACATATCACAAAATAAAATTTTTAAAAGAGAAGTTACTCACCTGTTAATTATGTGTCTCCAAAAATTCTACAAAATATTTCAAGCAAACATATTAAAGGAAAACCCAAAGAAGCAACAAGGACAACAAGGCCAGTAAACCATGATATGGTGTTCTTAGTCCTTTCAGAATTTGATGAATTAACTTCATTGTCTCTACTAAATGGACTGTTACAAAATGTGACTACTATTAGAAAAAAAATTAAAATTAAATGAAAGAAATAAATAAAAAGAAAATGCAAAATCTTGAATTAAATAACAAAATAATTTTAATTGACGACACATGAATCAACAATACATCATATCATACAATAAGCACAAGAAAAAAATTAATTAAGCGAAGAAATAATTAGCTTGGATTGAAGCGCGCCTTAGACAGAAAACGCCCCCACTACACTGGTAGGAAAATCTGATTGAGTTCCTCTACCAAGATACGACAACCCGTTGGTTCCGATCATGTGCAGCGAAAGGATCCCCAAATCTTCTCAACACCAATGCTCTTACTCTCAAAAATAAGTTTTTTTTTATAAGAGAAGGAAGATAAAATTTTAGGGAGAAAGCAATCAGATTGTTTTGTTGCTCTACTTGTGTGTTTTCTAAAGAGAAGGAAAGAGATATATATATAGGCATAGACCCTCTCATGCAACAACAACAAAAATCTCACTGTTGGAATCCAACTTACCGATATCAAAACAAACGTAACAACTTACATATGTCAAAACAAACTTAACATAACAAATTGCATTGACCTGTTAAAGCAAAATCTTAGAAAATATAAGAAATCTAATTTTATGTAACAGATTCTAAAATAAATATTTTATTTTATAAAATAGAATTAATATAAGTATTATATATTTATAAATTTTAAATTATAAAACAAATATTTACTAACATCCCCCCACATAATTTGAAATTTTAAAATATATATATTTTTTAAAATAATTTGTATAGAAACATAAAAGAAAGAAAGAACATATGATATCGTATTTCAGTATAAGAAACCTTTCAGGTTTGAGCCTTATACCTAGTGTTTATGAACTTCCACCCGAGAAAAATGTAGTGACTTAATTGTCTTGAACTACACATTCTTTAACTGGACTTTAGTACACAATCCCTATAATATTGACGTTCAATTAGGTTCTAATCAGTGGTAACGCGTTACACGGCTTTGCGCATGTATATTGTTTCATGAGAGTCACTTAGAGATTAGCCCATATCTCACAGTGGCGGCCCCACCACCACACTCACTAGGTGAATCCTCAAAGAGTGGATTGTGACCCCACCCCTACAATAATTGTGATCAGATCATTAAGAGGTATTTTTTTATACCAAAAATACACATATATAAATACCTCAACCTTAATATTGCCACAATTTATAATACTCTTCGTTATAGGAATGAGAAACGGAACAACTCCGCCAAATTTTATTTTGGTGTACTTTAGTCAACAGATAATTTTGTTGTTACCCATTGAACTCTATTCATGGGATCACCAATCACATGAAGACGGATGTCCATTATTGTAACTAAATCTAGTCTCATTCCCCTCGATGACTCAAGTACTTGTTGACGCGTCAACCTTTTTGTAAGCGAATCCGCAATATTATTTTCTGACCTGACAAAGTAAAGAAAAATGATACCATGAGAAATCAAATTTGTGATAGACTTATGTCTCACTCTTAAGTGTCTTCTTTTTTTTTCATTAAAATTTTTGCTAGTAACTTTATATAGCAACCTGATTATCACAATGCATTGGAATTGGAGGTATAGGCTTATTCAACAATGACAAATGACATAATAAATTTTTAAGAAATTCAGCCTCACTAGTAGCAGTATCTAAAGCAATAATTTTTGCTTTCATGTGAAATAATAGATTGTCTAGTAGATTTTCATGATACTCCACAACCAGCTAAAGTAAAGACATAATCACTTGTCAATTTTGTTTCATCAAAACCAGAACTTCAATTTGTATCATTAAACCCCTCAATTACTTCCCAATCTACCAACTGCATATGCAATATCAGGCAGGCCTTGAGAAGTTTGTCAAATGCTAAAAAAACCATTAATTTGAGAATATTTATATGAAAAATTTAGTTTACTCAAAATTTTCTTTAACTTAATGCATGAGTCATAAGGAGCAAAAACATGTTTCACATCAAAATGATTAAACTTCTTCAATAGCTTTTAACCATAATAAGATTGGGTAAAAATCATGCCATCATTTTTCTTTATAAGCTTAATACCAAAAATCACATCTACACGACCAAGGTCTTTCTTATCAACACTTATAGAAAAGAAAGACTTCACATCATTTATGAAATGCATATTACTACCAAATATCAATGTGTCATCCATATACAAACATAAAATGACACATACATTATCATCAAATTGTTTCACATACACACATTTATCACTATCATTAATTTGAAAATCATACGAAAGAATAACTTGATCAAACTTTTGTGTCATTGCTTTGGAGCTTATTTCAAACCATATAAATATTTAACAATTTATTTTTTCAAGGAAAAATATTTTCAAAGAAAGTGATATCTCTAGATTGCATAATAGTACCATTAGAAATTTCAGACACTTCTGAATTAACAATTAAGAATCTATAAGTAGTATTATGTAAAGATTATCCAACAAAAATACAATTAACGTTTTTTTTTTCAATTTTTCATTTCTCATTAATAGGGATGTTAACCTTTACTAGACACCCCCACACTTTAAGATATTTCAGATTTAATTCTCTTTTTCTCCATAGCTCATACAACTTTTTTTTTTAAAAAAAAAATTATATGATACCTTATCAAGAAAATGAAATACAAAATATAAAGCTTCACCCAAATGTTCATTTTATTGCTTTGTGTGTTGTATTTTCACATGTTTATTATTATTATTATTATTGTTATTATAGCAAGAAGTTACACTAACATGTAGCAACAAAATACTTATAGCAATTTTTAATAAAGTTAAAAAACCAAACAACAAACGTCCTAATTTTAAAGACTTATAACGTTCACAAGAGAATTTGATCAAGTAAAAGATAGCTTCCTAAGATAGGATTGGAAGTAGTGGGATGCTTTCAGTTTTTTCACATAAACTAATTCTAAAAACATTTTATCTTTAAAACCATCATTAATAAAGAAAATATATTTTAATTTTAAATTTCAAATTATAAGAAAATATTTTCCAACAATCTACCACTAATTTAAAATTTAAAGAATGAAATAATATAATAAAAAATTTAATATAGCATAATACACTGTATTTTCATCCATAATTTTTCATGTTTACTAGAAAGGAACTCAATCATATTCATGACAAACATTTTTTGATAAAACACAATGTCACTGTAGAAAAGACTATGCAAGAAGAAAGTAATAATTATTCTCTCTAAGACTGTTAGAAAAAATTAAAATTAAATGAAAGAAATAAATAAGAAAAAAATGCAAAGCTTTGAATTAAATAACAAAATAACAGTAGCAAAATAACTTTAATTGACAGCACATGAATCAACAATGCATTATATCATACAATAAGCACAAAGAAAAAATAAATTAGGGGAAAAAATAATTAGTCAGGGTTGAAGCATACAAACCTTATCCTTAGAGAGAAAACGTCCCTATTGCACTGGTAGGAAAATCTGATTGTGCTCCTCTCCCAAGATACGACAACCCGTTGGTTCCGATTGTGTCCAGCGAAAGGATCCTCGAACCTTATGAACACCAATGCTCTTACTCTCAACAATAAGTTTTTTTTATAAGAGAAGGAAGATAAAATTTTAGGGAGAAAGAAATCAGATTGTTTTTTGCTCTGCTTGTGTGTTTTCTAAAGAGGAGAAAATAAATATATATAAACATAGACCCCCTTATGCAACAACAAAAATCTGATCGTTAGAACCCAACATACGGATATCCAAACAAACATAACAACCTACATATGTCAAAACAAACTTAACAAATTGCATTGACCTGTTAAAGCAAAGTCTTAGAAAATATAAGAAATCTAATTTTACGTAACAGATTCTAAAATAAATATTTTATTTTATAAAATAGAATTAATATAAGTAATATATTTATAAATTTTATATTATAAAACAAATATTTACTAACATTGATGTTCTTAGTCCTTTTTGAATTTGATGAATTGACTTCATTGTCTCTACTAAATGGACTGTTACAAAATGTGACTACTAGTTTTCCATCATTTCCTGATATTTGAAAACATGAGTTGCCAATTGGAAATGATACAAGATCATGAACTCAAAGGAGAAGAAGTCAAAGAATGGAAATGATGTTGAAGAGTGGGTTTAGGGATTACCTTTAGAATTCGCATAAGAAGAAATTCCAAGCTTGAAAGAACAATTTCACGATTGAGGTTCAACTCAAATGCAGTTGAGAAAAAGGAAGAACGAAACCGCAACACCCACACCCACGTCAAGATTCAGTAGAACGTGAAATTCAAATTCGATTCAACCTCACGTTACTCACCACCTAGAATTCGCAAAAAAATTGGAAAAGGGAATTAGGATTCTTTGATAAAGATGAGATGTAAAGAGTTAGAGAGCGTCGACTGTCGAATCATTGTTGATAGGCAAAAGCTGTGGGTTTTTTTAGCAAATAAATGTGCTGATAAATTCGTCCCTAAAATATAAAATTTCAAATTTTAGTCCTTGAAAGTGAAAAAAATATGACAAATTCATCCATCCGTTAACTTCTATCCGTTATTGTTAATAAAAGAGTACATAGGGCACATTCATGGACGAATTTGTTAGCGCTTTATACATTCAGGGACCAAAATTGACTATTTATCCAAAATATAATTTAATATTTATCTTTTTTTAATAGTTGCAAACATCACATTATAATAAGCACTTAAAAAAATAAAAAAGCAAACATAAGTTAGAGCAACAAATTATGTTTGCTTTGAAATTTTTATTGTTCTAACTTATGTTTGTTTTCCTATTTTTTTAACTGTGTATTGTAATGTTATGCTTATAAAGATTAAAAAAGGAGAGAAGATGAAGATTAAATTATATTATAGATAAATAATCATTTTTATTTTTGAATGTGTAGAGTGCTGACAAACCCGTCTCTGAATGTGCCATGTAGGCTCTTTCATTAACGGTAACGGACAAAAGTTAACATATGGATAAATTTGTCATTTTTTTATTATTTTACTTTTGGGGACTAAAATTTGATTTTCTATATTTCGAGGACGAATTTTTCGCACCCTACACATTCAAAGACAAAAATTACTATTTACTCTTTAGTAGATGTTTTTTTTTTTTTGCACACAATGGGCTACCCTTAAATGGCCTTGGCCCTACCCCACTTTATTTGTGACTGTTGAGGTTGGGGCTATTTTAAGGACTTGTTACATGTGGGTTATAAAAGAATGGCTAAATGGATCGGCCCCAAAGCCAAGGGCCAAACAAATGGCTCCACCTCTCAACAATGCCTTGTTCAAACCTCAATGCTTAATAAGGAAACGGTCTACCCTAACACCTTGCTTCACTATACCAATATAGTTGACAATGCTTTGTTCAAATCCCATTATGATTGTGGCACTTTTCTTCACTAGAGAAAAATCATAATTTTCTATTGAACCTCGTTTAGGAGAAAGGAATTTTCAATAATTTTTTTTCTACCATTTATGGCAGTTTTCTAACCCCACGAAATTGTGTTTTGATAAAAAAAAATTCTTGTCATTTGTGGAGGTTTGTAAACCCCAAAATTTATATTTTAAAATTCAAATTAAAAATTCCACATAGGTTTGGATTCGTCCAAAGTAAGCTCTAAACCAAAAAATTACACATTTTAATTTTGCAAAGGCCCACGAGAAAAGCCCAAGGCGCGCTTCACGCGGAGATGCATGCTTAGCGTGAAATCAATGTGAAAAGTAAACTATCTCAGGTTTATAAAAGGAGTAGGAAGCAAAAGGAGAAGACACACCTTCTTCTATTAGTCCCTGAAGTATAAAGTCTCTCATAGCTATGAGAGACTAAACCCCCTTTGTTGGATATGAGAGGCTAAACCCCTTTAGTTGGGAGCCTGGAGGCCAAACCCTTATAATGTAATTTTTCTCTATTATCTATTTAATACAATTATGTTTCTATTATTCTATTATTATGATCTGATCACCCATACAATGTTTAGAGGGTAATGCATTAAAAAAATGACTATTTTCTAAAGAACTGTGGAAGGATATCTAAATAAATTCATTATAGATTGACATTTGTTTTGCCCTAAAGAATTTTTACATCTCTTTATCAATGTGGTTTGTTATTTTTGTCTCTGCAAAGAAATTTGGGGAAAAGGATAAATAAACTCGTGCGGGAAATCAAAGAAAGGGTAATTTAGTAAATGTGAGTGGAAACAGGGATTCAACACTTTGGACTTCCATTCTAATCTTTATTATTTATGATAAAATTGGTACACTTTCCAATAAGTTAACACGTATACCTTAGTTGAACACGTTAAGGATATATGTGTGGAGCCACATCATATACCCCTAAAACTTGTGTTGGGAGTGGAACAGATTCGTTTCATTTTCTGGATGGGGTTGGTTGGCATGGACGTAGGCGACGAGGGAGGTGTCGAGGATAAGTTTGGAGAGGGCGGGGTTGGGCAGTGGAGGAGGAGGGAATGGAGGGTGTGGCGGCATTGGAGGAGGGACTTAACGTCAAAGAACTTGCAGTGAGGGAGGTGTCAAGGAGGGGTTTTGAGAGAGCGAGGTTGGGGCGGCGAAGGAGGAAGGAGTGGAGGGCATGGCGACGATCAGAGGAAATGAAGGAGAGAAGGAGGGACTTAGCATCAAAGAACTTGTAGCGGGTGAGGAGGGGAGGGAGAGGTCTGGGGCGAAGCGTGGGTTTGGAGCCACCAAAAGCAGGAGAGGAGTGTGATGGGGTCGGAGTTGAGTGACTTGCATGAGAGGATGGGGAGGATGAGAGGAAGAGAGGGTGAGACGAGGGATGAACGATTCTAGTTTTAGGAACTCGATGAGAAGTAAAAAAATTTCAATGATCAATTTTAAAATTCAAATATATTATATGAATCTACAACATATTTAAACCAAAAAAAAGTGAATCAATTTAGTCACAAATTATGCAAATCACATTGAATCAAATTGTATCAAAAGATAACTGTTGATCATAAATCTTCCACGCCAGTAACAATAACATGCACCTTCTGCATTTACAAAGAATATGATGCATGAGGAATTCTATGCGGAGAAAAAATGGATGGGTTTCTGAATCAGAGGAAAAATCGATGTCATTCATCCATTGGAGTATTATAACACAACAACCATGCCTAGAAGAATATTGGAGAGAACCTGTTTGAAATCAGTCTTGCTTGCCGTGGATTTTGTTATGTCTTTGTGGTATGATTTTTCATGATCTGGATTTGCAGTCAATTATAGTTTGAAACGAGATTAGCAATTGCATAGCGTTTCATGGTTGCTTCTTTTCACAGTAATGGCAGAGAATGTTATCAATCAGCGGCTGCACAATTTGCGGGTTTTTAAATTTCAGATTTACATGATCTTGCGGAAGATTTGCATAAAAAGCAGTTGCACAAATTGTGATTTTAAATTTCAGATAGTTCTGATTAGACAAACGCCAGTGACAGAGCATCCCACTTACCACATGTCACATTTCTACTGATCATGACTATAGCTGATGCGGTAGTCCCAAACTAGCTAATAATTTCTCCTGTAGGTGAGTGAAATCTTAGATACACATTTGTTAAGAGTTTAATATTTATGTAACGATATTCTACAATAATTTTACATTTTTATTATTCATAATAAATTATTTTAAGATAATTATTTTAAAAATTAATAAATTTATTATATAAAATAAATTATGATGGAATAATTATGAAAAAAAATTATACTATCGGTACATATTTTTTTCTTGTGTTAAATACTCGGTTTATTTGATGATTAGATCTGTACTGTTTAAATACTCGGTGCTAATAACTACTCACAGTCAGAGGTGTGTCTTCCGCGACAAATTGTGTTCCAAGAGTGCCACTTGCATTTGCTTTGGTGTAAAACTACTAACAGAAGCAATAAACTAATTAACGGTTAACATCCGTGTTATATGTTTTTTGGAGCTAGAAGACAATGCATTTGCCAGCTACTAACGAATAATTTCAGTGTCCGTTGATTAAGCCATCCTTAACATCGCGTTTCAGTCATCCCATGGTATGGTCGTGACGAATTTGGACGGTAGTGTGCCAAAGAGAAAGGTAAACAAACAAATAAGAGTGGGTTTCAGTAGTAATTTTAATTAATTTACAAACTTATTTGACTAAGAGTAATATATTAATTTTTCAATAACTTTTCTTATCTATCAACATCATCATCACCACTTACAAAATTATAAGAGTCTTTTGTAAGTTACAATTGAATTGATGTTTTTCCTCAAGAAAGAAAAAAAAAAAAAACTGAATAGTTATCTCAACTGAAAAGACGTCATATGTTAGAGGTTAATCCATAATGAGCTTAAAATAAATTTATTTGATAAACGAATTTATTTTATTCACTTATGACATTTTTTATACACTATTGAACTATACCACAAAAAATACATTATTTATAAAGCGTTTTTTTTACCATATTTATGAAGCGTTTGATCGTTTAGTTTGTAGTAATTTTGAATTTATTTTTTCATTTTCATTTTCATTTTCACTAAATATTTTTTTATTCATCATCTCTTACTTAAATTGTAACCTGAATTGCTGAAAAATAACATTGTCTTTAAAATTATTGTTGGTTGAGAATTTTTTTTCCTCCATTGCTTATTGTAAGGTCCCTTCTTAGCTTCAACTTCTTTTGTATCTAACAATATAAATTGGTTAAGCAAAACGCTTGAATGTTTTAAATCCATGATAAAATCTTCGATTCCGTAGGAATCAACCTTATACTTAACTCCTTATTGAAGTTGTTGTCCACCTCAGTTTTGAAACAAACTTACGAAAAACAATGGACATGCAAATTTGCACTACCTCATTTTTTATGTTGATGGTCAGAAATTTTTCCGTAGAATTCCTCCTCAAAATATGTTGGTAGGTTTTCATGGGTACTTAGATATCTTCAAAGTCAATGTCTAATCGAAAAGAACACCTTGAAAAAAATGCCTAAAAGCAATATGTAAAAAACACTTCAAAGACAAAAAAAAAAAAAAAGTGAAATCATCACATTTGGTATAGAGATTTTATAGAGGAAAAAAAGAGTAAGATAATACAATGAGGTATTACATGAAAAATCAAATCAAATAAAATTTTAAATTCTAGCTAGGCACAATTATAAATCAAGTTGCTAAATGAATGTACTTTTAACGTATAAATTAAAGAAAATTGCATTTCCTGTAATATTTTTTTGATAACATATGTCCCGTAATTTTTTCAATAAATTGCATCTCCCGTAACAATATATATGCAATTTATATAGAAAGAAAATTTCATTTATATAAAAAATTACGTCTCCCGTAATTTTTTTTAACATATAAATTAAAATAAATAGCATCTCCCGCAATTTTTTATATAAACGGAATTTAAATTCTATATATAATAATAGTTGTTTATGTTGTCTTTCCCTTATAAATTAATCAAGAATCGTTCCGTATATTTCTCATAATTTATGTAGCCAATTAATACCTAATAATTTCTCTCACTTCCATCCCTATACCAATTATCATAAATTTAAGTGGATAGATTTATACTAATTGTTGCACATTTTTAATTCAAAATTTCTTGAATTTTCTTTCAACTAAATCAAACATCTACCAAGTCCTAAGATTTTTTTTCTTCTTCAAACGGTACAATCTTTTAAAAATCAAACTTATTTCACAATTCTTAAGAATACTACGTTAGTTGCTCTAACCTAAAATTGCATAAAAACTAATTCCTAAATTTCAGAACCTTATAAGTGACTCGTATTAGAAATGTTTTAAGAGGTGTTATCTATAGGGGACCCGTATTTAACTTTAGAGCTCAAATAGAGAATTTTAAAGAGGTGGATATTGCTCCCTTATACTCCAATCACCTTCACATGTTTGAGAGTGTCACAAGGGTGCAAGGAATTTTATGAGTTTTGGAACAATGGAGGAAATGAATTTGAAGAGTGTGAAGGAAGATGAAGAGGGGGGAAGGTGTTATTTTTTAAAGAAAGAAACAATGCAGTGAATGGAAGGAGGGGCTCTCGGGTTTTGATAAAACAAATAGGGGAGGGGTTGTTTGATGAAAACAGGGGTTGGGTTCTTTAAAAAGAATAAAATAAAAGGAGAGAGGGCTTTAATGAAGCATTGTGTTTCAGTCTATGCCTTCATGTTCTTGTCAAGTTTTTCTCTCGTTTTGTTTAATAATATTCGGGGTGTGCTCCAGACAATTGGTAGTGACAGTGGTGTCAACCTTGTTGGAATGACTGTCTCTATTATGATGCCTTAGCATGGCTTTTTGCCTTATCAATATTTATTGTTTATAGTAAAATTTAAATTTGAATTAAATAAATGATAATAATAATAATTATGTGAAATAGTATGATTTTGAAAATATAATGAATGAGAGAAATAAAAATTAATTATCAGTTAAGTTAGAAATTTAGATAATTATTATAAATAATATTTCAATGAATATAATGCAAGAGTTTCTTGTGGCCTATTCAACTATATAAGTTAATCATTGGATGTGGAACTCTCAACACGCCCCTAGAGTCAGGGCTCATCACCACAAAGTAAGGACTAGCTCTGATACTATGTTAAAATGCACTAAAAACATCAGAAAGATCTCCTTAAAACACAATTAATAAGGGAGTAGCTTATCCAGTTATATGAGTACTTATCATGTTCGTTAACCATCCGATATAACACTCTCAACAAATAACACTTTTAACTATATTTTATAATCCAGTAAAATAACTATATCTTAAAATTAAAACTTAAATTCAAACAATGCATGTCTTTCACCACATATATGCTAATATTGTTATTATATTTACAGATTAAAAAAAATCTCCGTATATGGACTTATACCCAGGTTGATAGTAAATGAAATACACGTGGGTTGTGTCCTTCTATGGGTACCTAAATCACATACGCATTTTCATTTCCCACACTTTATTTAATATGAAAAATTGATAAATAAAATCTCATTAATTTTTTTTACAATTATAATAATTTATTTGTATAATAGATATTTAAAGTCATTTGAATAAGAGATATTTATAAAAAAATTCATAAATTTGAACTTAATTATATAAAATTTATTATTATAATTAACTATTATAAAAATTAATTTATTCTTATTTCAGCATCCCTTCCTAGCTTGACTTTCTAGAGGGTTTATTTCAACAAATCTTATTGGATCATCAAGAATGTTATTTTTAGGAATAATAGATGAGAATTACATTCGGTTAGTGTTAAATGGCATATGTTTATTTATTTGTCACGTATTAGATATTTTTTAATTATTTAATTATTAATAAACTTAATTTATATAAAAAAATATATATAAGTTTGAAATTGGCCACAATAATTACAATGGAAGATATTTTGATAGTGAAAGACAAAATGTCTCAATTAAAAAATAAAAAAATTAAAATTGTAATTTTTTTAAAAATGAGAAATAACATATGTCAATTAAAAATATAAAAAAAACTAAAATTATGTATTTGAGAAAATAGAAAAATAAAAATTAAATTTATAGCCTAATGTATATTATATACAAGTCAATTCCATGAAAACAATTGAAATATGTCACGTGTCATCATATCAAGCATCGAGTGCCAAATGTCAATCATACAATATCACCTATCCAACAGACAATTAGTAAATCACATTCATGTAATTAATTAATAATTTTTTTTTTAAATCACAAATCAAATCAAGATAAATCAATCAGTCAATATCAAAATAACAATTAAATGAAAATGAAAAGGAAAAATGAAAAACTTAAATTGAATCAAGATCAATAAATCACGTACCTAGTATCCAAATTACTATGAAATGAAAAAAAATGAATGTTGAAAAATTTAAATTGAATCAAGATAAATCAACCACATTCTCAAAATGAAAATAACCAAAAACATTCCATAATCATTCCATAAAAAAACTAAAAAAAACCTCCACCTTTATAAACTAAATTAAATTTAGGCATAATGATTTATAAGAATTAAAAAGACCAAATGTTTTTTTTTTTCAGAGAATAAGATATTCCCATAGTAAAAAACTATGGGACTAACCTTCAAGACGCAAAGATTACAAAAATGAATTTGGTCTCTCATGATAAAATTTTTTCCATACACACAACCAGGAAATCAAGCCCTTATCAGCATGTTTAAGGAACTTAATCTATCAACTATACTAGACCTTGTTAGTAGTGAAGATAAACCTACTATAGGTTTTCTTTACCGAACCATGTATGAAGCTAGAAAAAAGATGGTAAAGAGGTTTCAAAGAAATAAAACAAAAGTGAAGCCTTACTTGAAAGTCTTAGATCATCAATGGAATTCACAACTTCAGAAATATCTCCATTTGTGGGTTATTGATTAAATTTTTCAGTTTAATGAGAAAGAATTCAAACAACATATGACTACAACAACTGGTTTGTTGCATGTAATTGAAAGATATGCTCACGAAGATAGTCAGTTGCAAACTAAGCTAACTAGTGAGAAGAGAATTTATAGCGATGATGAGTCAGATTTGGATTTGGAAGACAAGCTCCTTTGGATGAACGAAATACAGTCATGTCAGGTAACTTTCATAACATGTAAATTGTAATCCTTCTTAATATTTACTTGTGAATTATGAATTTATTTTTTTATTAATTTATTTTATAACATGAAATATTTTAAATCAATGGTGGGCATCTAATGGATGTGGGGTACCACATTTGTAAAAGTTGGTTATTCATATTTTAAGCCAAACTTGCAGTGCTTCAGGCTATGAGCAAAATTGGAGTGTATTTGAGTACACTCATAAAAAAAATAAAAAATAGCTTGGAGCATCAAAAAATGAAATATGCTATTTTTATACATCTATTTATAAAGCACTTCCCTAAATTTCCATTTTTGAGAGAAAAAAGAAGATAGGAAAAAATACTACTTAAAAGATACAATTGAAAATTGAAGATTAATCAATAAATTATTACAAGCGAATAAAAAGAGAAATATAATGAAATAATCTAGAAATAAATTCATCATCTGTGACATCTACTCATCATGTGATTCCAAATCAACAGACTTATTAATCAACTCATGAGATTGAGTAAACTAATGATATAGTTTATGTTCGTTTGAGGTTGTAAAACAGGTATTACTATATTTTTATTCTTTTTTCATTGTTTATCTTTCTATATTACATATGGTTACATATTTGTACATGTGCTTAGGAAAAAGAAACAACAAAGCTATGATCCTATTAATTTGGAAACACTTAATGACAATGTTGATTGGATAATGGAGGATTCACCACCATTCTTAACCAATGAGGAGGTGGATGCATTATGCAAAGACCTTGCAAATATGAACATTCAACCACTTTCAAATGATATTGGTATATTTTAATCATATTTTTATTTCAAATTTGTTTCATACTTGTTATCTCTAAATGCTAATTACTACTTTCTATCTATTTTTTTTTTTTTGTCATAGGTCCTTTAAATTTGGATGATGTTGATGTTGATGAAGCACAAGACAATCCCATTGAAAACATGAATTTAAATGAAAGCAATGTTAAACATGAAGTTACAATGGGAGATTCTTTTGGATTCTTTAACGAAGGAATTCCTAAAAATGACAATGACTTAGTTTATGTTCCTTGACCATAGAAAAAAGTTAAACTTGAACTTATTTAGCTATTTATTTATATTTGTGATCTTTGTTACTTGTTTGTTTGCACTTGAACAATGATATTTTTTTTAACATTTTGGTATCTAATTATCTATGTTATGAAATTATATTAAGTTGTGATCTTATCTTTAAATATTTTAAGATAGATATAAATTTGTTTATTTCAGGTCGAATCATGTAAGTTAATTAGTGGTCCACCGATTCAACTACTGATCTAGTAATTCAGTACCATGATCAAGTTAGTTTTCGGGCTGCCTTTCAAACTATGATTATGACTATTACTCTAAATTTCATAACTCAAATGACCATGCATCAAATTTATTCATGCATATATTTTATTTTTGTTTATTTTTTTGGACAAGTGATCTCAATAACTTAAGAGGGGGTGAATTAATTTCCCATTAACAAACTTTTAACCCTATTTTAAATGATAGACTCATAATGCAGAAGAAGAAGCAACAATCAATTTAATAATGTTCTTTAAAAATATGCAAGACAAAATTGATTACAATAACATAAATGAGATAAGGGAGGAGAGAAATGCAAACTCGATTTATATTAGTTCGGCCACTTTTCGTGCCTACGTTTAATCCTCAAGCAACCCACTTGAAATTTTCACTATCTTATAAAATGTCTTTTACAAAGTCTGAACCACATAGGGACAACCCTTCCCTTGTGTTCAGAAATCCTTACAACTTAAGAAACTCTCTGTCCCTTAATCAATCTCTTTGAATAAGAAGAAGAAGTTTCTCTCTTTAAGAGAAGGATATTACAATTGAAGATAAATCAAGATTCCTTATTGAATATGCAAGTATTTGACCAAGGAATCTTTTTAGGAGGATAAGACATTTCAGTTCAAAAAAACTTTTTCTGGAATTTCGTTTCCCAAGTCACCTATTTATAGGCATTTGATGATCATTCAAAAATCTCTTGAACAGATGTGACTCTTGAAAATTATTTTCTGAAGAGTTGTGACTCTTGGAAAATTATTTTTGAGAGTTATTTTCTAAAGAGTTGTGACTTTTGAAAGTTATTTTCTGAAGAGTTATGACTCTTGGAAATTATCTTTTGAAAGAGTTATTTTCTAAAAAGTTGTGATTCTACTAATAATTATTTAAATTACTAACTTATGTAACTCATAATTAATTTGTACATTTTTCATTTATTGTATTTTAAAAATCATACGTATAAGTTCTTCCAAAATATCATATGTATAATCAGCTATATGTTTATAATGGATAATAACAATTTATAGTTAAGGATATTGTACTTTGATGAAAAATAATTTTTAATACAACTTTTAAAAAAATATTTATATACTCAAAATATATTATAAAATATTCATAAAAATATTTAACCCAATCACACACTCTAATATATCTTAAAAAGGAGAAAGATTTCCTTTAAAAGAAAAAAAAATGACATTGTTGATGACACAAGTATAAAAAGAGTGATGACGGAATTCTTTTACAAATTTTCTTACATGTCATCTTATTTTTTTTTCTATAAAAAATGCTAGCATTAAATAATAAAATTAATGTAATTAATAATTAAAATATAAAAATATATTTAATATTTACCATATATATTTAATATCACAAAAATAGTCTAATAGACACATGACTACATTAGAGTCAACACGAATAAAAATAAAACAAATACCACAGTTACATAGTTATAGTGGGACCCGCACCTTGACCTTCTCTTCATCCTCTCTCATCTTTCTCTTCTTTATATACAAACCTAATCAGCCAATTCATTCCTTTTCAGGTTATTCTCAAACCTCAACTTCTGGCATTGCCGAAACATGCTTGCAACATCTTTTTCCGTCGTCACTCTCACCACTACCAATTTCTCTGTTGAAAGCATTTCCTCGTTGTCGCGCCACGTCAAACTCCAATCTACAGTATCCTTCGCCACCGCCAGATGGACGGAGAAGCAACAACAACAACAACACAGGCATGTTTCGGATCTGAGCCTTCACCATATGGCTTCATGCACGACGTTGTATGAGATTTTGGGAATTCGTGTCACTACGTCCGACGAGGAAATAAAGGCGGCATATCGACGACTGGCGAGGGTCTACCACCCTGACGTGGCACCAGCGGAGCGAAAGGAATCCTTTACGGGTGAGTTCATGAAGATACACACTGCGTACCGTACACTGTCAGATCCTGAGAAGCGTGCCAACTATGATAGAAGCTTGATCCGACGCCACCAGAAACCGCTCACAATGTCATCATCATCGTTGTGGGGGTTTTCCGGATACACTAGTCACAAGTGGGAAACAGACCAATGTTGGTAACGAGTTAACTCATTCAAGTGAGCCCACACCACAATGAATTGGATCTTACAGGGTACTTATTGAATGTTATTTGTTTTTTTAGTTTAATGATCATGCACATGTTAGTGCTATTGATTGTGGTAAAACTATTTTATATTATTTATTTATAGTTTTTTTTTTATTCCCATAAACTTTGTACCTTGGGATTTTAGAAGTTGATAGCGTTGACTAAAATTATAAATTTCTAAAATATATTTTTATTAATAAAATAACATTTGAATTACATACAAATACCGTATCAACATGTTTATTTTTATCATTTTATATTAACTATTTTAATAAATAATTTTTTTAAATACTTATAATTTAATAAACTAGCTTAACATTACTGATCATCCCTCTTAGCTTTTGGTTAACATTTTCAAACATAACCTTAATTTCAACGTACTTTCTTTTTAGTCCTTCCATTAACAGATGAATTAGAACTTAATAATTTCACCATTGATATATAAGTGTCATTAAATGGATGATAACGGACCTAATGGTCGACAATATGAATAATATGCATCAGATTTTAAGTTCAAATATCATTGGTACAATTGTACATAAGTTAAACAATTTTTGAAAAAATTATGAAGTTACCGCTAAACAGTAGTAACTATTATTAATACATAAACATGGCAATAGGGTGAGTATTCCCATTTCCGTCTCCCTAGAAGGTGGAACTTGACTTCTTTGTTGTCCTTTTTTATCAAGCGGTTTCTTTGAAACGATATCATTTTTATGATTTTCATGGGGTGGGTTCACGATTAAATATTAACACAATTGTTATGCGACGTCGTTTTGAATGGACAACACAAAAAATAGAGAAACCGAATCCTAGAAGACGAGACAGTTTGGGTGTATTGGTGAGAGCAAAATAATGAAATCATTCCCATTTGCATCGGATTTGGAAAACTCTTCTTATAATTTTTTTAAAATTTATTTATTCATATACTTTAAATAAATCACGAATTAAGTTATTAATTATATTTCAATTCAAATAATATAATAATAAAAATAAATAAAGAATAAATAGCATAAAGATATTTAAGAACTAAATTATATTTTTAATTAAATATATAGTTTTTATTTTTTTATTTAATAAGTACTATAATTATAATATTATTTATTTAACTATTAAAATAATTATTTTATATTTAAATAATTATATAAATAAAACATGACTATAATTACATGATTATGTAATTAATAATGACAACTATTATATATAATAATAAAATTATATATAAAAGTATAGTTGTATTATTAATAATTATAAGGGTATATAGTTACTTTTATCCCTGAAAGTGAAATTCAGGTAAATGTGTCCCTAGTCCTTGAAAGTATTAAAAGTGCGACAAAAATATCCTGTCGTCAACTTTCTTCCGTTACCATTAAAAAAGTTGTCTACGTGGTACAAAGGGATAAATTTGTCACAAAATTGATTGCCAACGTGGTCATGCTGACTAGATTGGACAAAAATGTCAGTAAGAAATCATTTTTGAACGTAAATCCCAGTAAAAATTTTATGAATCAAATTGTTAGTGATTTTTTTTGGAGAAATTTATCAGTAATTTTATTTGGACTTAAATATCAGTACATTCTTTTAGACCAAAGTGTTAATTTTGTGATATATTTTGGTCATTTGAATGAAATAGTCACAAATTTTTTATGACAATGTCAGTATTCTCATTTTTATGGATAAAATATAATTTTTTAATAGATTTTTGACATTTTGTATCGTTACAAGCATAATGTTACAATAATCACTTAAAAAATAATTTGCAAAAATAATTTATAACAAATATAATATCAATAATATTGATTATGAATAATAATTTTTCTGTCACAACATAAATTATTCAAAATAAATATTGTACTAAAATACCAAAATAAATATTGTATTAGTGTATCAATCATTTGAAATTTATCCAAATTATAATAATTAATCACTATCTACTATAAATAAAAGATTAATCTATCCCATATTTTAGTTCTCTGAATCTTGCGGCTAAGCATTCTTGGTATAGGTATGAAGCTCATGTAATTTGGTTGGTTCTTGTTATGAGATAATTCATCTGGCATTATAATTTGAAGTGGTGTTGGAGGCCTAAGTGGAGGTGGTCTAAATGTAGTTGACATCGATGAAGGTATGAAGATTGTTTCCTACAGCAGTAATAAATACTGATTAGTTATGCATAATATAATCTAACAATAATTAATCAATAAAATGTAAAAATCACTCACATGACTTGGAGTTGAAACATTTTGAGTTGAAGTATTTTCAAAAAGTCCAATTTGGCACATAGACAACACATCACGATCATTCTCCAACCTTTGTAAACCAATACCAGACACCAAATAACATACTAAAACAAACTTCACATAGTTGCGGCAAGCTTTGCACAATTCTTGGGGTGTCCATACATTGACCAAATCTCTTTCAACTTCTTCCTAGACACAGAATTCACCACCGACATACTCCAGTATCCCATTTGCATTTTGTATGAATTTATCATTGTGGTGCAAAATAAAACTGATAATCAGACATCCTATAGAGAAATATAACAAACATTAATTGTATATTCACAAAAAGAGAACACAAAAAGTTTCAGAATAGAGAAGAGAAGACAAGTTTCATAGTAGAGAAGAAAAGAAGTTTGAGAATAAAGAAGAGAACACAAGAGAAGAGGTTTGACGGCAGAGGCCAGATGGACGATGACCACCATAAAAAACGCAATGGCAACGACACCGTTACAGTCATCGTCAAAACCCCAAAACAATCATCTTTCGACGTCGAAGACACTAGCCGATGACGCTGCCATTACGGCCAACCAATAAAAGTCATACGCGTAGAAAAGAAATAAAAAAAAGCATACAAAAACGACAACACATAGGATAAAGTCCAAACCTGGGTGTGCGTCGTTGTGGGCACCGTCGACGGAAACGATTGTCTGGGTGTGTGTCGTTGTGCGTCGTCGTGTGTTGTTGTGCATCAATGTGGTTGAGAGATTTGTCAGCGTAAAGAGGTTGTGGAAGTGTGGGAGATGAAGAACTTCTCTTGTAGAAGTTTCGAAAGTGTGGGAGATGAAGAAAAATCAAGAACATACCTTTTGGGAATGAAGAGTCAATTTTGGGTTGGGTAAAAAATATCCTTTTGGGAATGAAGAAAATCAACAAATGACAAAAAACCCTTTTTCCCATAGTCAAGGGAAATCAAAAGTCACTACATTTGCATATGACAAATATGTTCCCATGTTGGCTGTCATATAGGTAATTTTTTACTAACAAAATTGTCCTTCTGTGTCACGTAAGCAACTTTTTTAATGGTGATGGATGGAAGTTGAAGGCATAATATTTTTGTTGCACTTTTAACACTTTCAGGGATTAAATTTTGCATTTAGATCTTTCATGGACAAATTTGTCAACGAATTACACTTTCAGGGATAAAAGTGACTATTTACCCTAATTATAATTATTAATACATACATAACGGAGCAGGGGTCGTGGCATGAAATGACATACTTGACCGTAACCTTGACCTCACTTTTTGAGTTAAGGGAAACTCAATCTTGATCCTGATCAAAGTAAATTTTTTCGTCAAAGTCAAGGCTGAGATGTATCCACAAGTTTTGAATTTACTTTCCATGCCTATTAATGGATTTAAATCACCATATTGCCCTTAAGAAATCCTTAACCCCATAGTCCAACAAATCATACAAAACTAACAACAAAACAATAAAAAGAAAGTATGTTGCACATTAAGAAACAATCCAATCAAAAACAATATGCACTTTGTATATCTGCTTGGTGTTGAAATCACATTTGTTGGATTAGGTTGAGAATCTAGAATAGGGGTTGAATAGATTCTTTCAAAATCTTTATCAATTTGTTCTTAATGCCGATAAAAATCACCCCTTTAAATCAATCAAAGTTTTTTCGAAAGATCTTTAAAAAACATAAATTTTAGTAATTAAAACGTGTAAAAGAAAAATCTATTATGGCAGCCCTTGAGATTAATTCCACCACCAAGATGATTACAAGACTCGAAGTTATAGAGAATAAGAGGATTATACAAGAGTTTATATTGACTTAGTCCAATTCGGACCTATATCTAGTTGTTCTAAGTCCTCTTAAAACTTTCACTATATAAAGAATACAAGTACAAACACTATGCACACACAATTCTCTAACATCATTGGTAACCCTAACCAAGAACAATAGTCTAAAAGAATAAAGGATTGAATACAACTGAAATGTGTAGATCTTTAATCTTCAATATTTCTTCATGAGATGATCAATTCATGATGGTAGAGTAGATGATTCTTTGATCAACTTCAATTTTTAGACTAATTGCAATGCTATTCTTTTAGAAGACTCCTTTGAAATGTTTTTCTCCAAAAATGAATGAATCAAGAGTCTCTCATAAAGAAAACACGTAAGGGTATTTATAAATTTTGATGGTTAAAACAAATCTATCTGATTATAAAACCAGACAATCGATTAACTTGTCAAAATTCCCCTTGTTCTACATTTTTAGAAACTAGTTAATCAATTATCAAAAGGGTAATCGATTAATTCGTTCCCGTCTCAAAATTTTTGTTCCTTTTGTTCTGATTGATTAATCGATTATCATGCATGGTAATTGATTATAGAATCACATAAAGAGTTCCTCTTTGTTTTCAGGAGTTGGATAATTAATTATCAAATAGGGTAATCGATTATCCTAAGCTATAGATCATTCCTTCTTCTGAAACAAGCTTGAACATTCGATTACCAAATGAGACAATGATTAATTCAATGCTGCTAACCAAATTTCAAGTAGAAGTAAATTCTTAAGAAACTTAGAGAATGAGAATATTTCCTTCACTTCATATTTGATCAATCACTAAGCATGAGAAAGATTAAAACTATATCACGTACATATCTAATCTAAAACATTCAATACAAATATCTCATTTTATTAAACATGTTAGACATTGTAAAATTATCAAACAAAAACTAAAAACTAAGAAGTTTTGATGTAACAACATTCTTTACTGCTTAAATATCTAATATGATTGCAATCAAACAAGCGACGTTTGTTAAATCATTGGAGTTGTTTTATTATGGTTTTAGTTAGATCTATCATCTAGGAATCAAAAGAGGCTATGCTTCATTATCACAACTGATTGTTTCTTCACAATAGATTTTGTCTTCTTCATTGGATTGTTTCTTTACGTGAAGCTCTTATTGTTTATTCATAGCGGCATTTTTTTTTATCGAGCTGTCATGTTAATATCTACTAGATAACATGGTTAGGGATTTCTTAAGGACAATTTGGGAATTGGATGGGAAATACATGTGTCATATTAAATGACATGCCAAAATTTGATAAGTTGGTAGAAAATGGGACCCAAATGTGAGATTGGTGATTTGAATCCCTTATTACACACAATGCTTTTAAAAAATAATAATTAATACACAACTTCATTAGTCATAAAAGAAAGTTTTTTGTCTTCCTCGTTATTCAACAATTACACTAAATAATTAATGAGATTGGAATAAAATAAAACCATTTAATAACATAAATCTCTTTTAGTACATTTAGGAAACTAAAATTCAATACCTTATCCTTTATCTTTCCTTTATTACTTAAACTAAGATACACTTTCACAAAACGTTTTCCCCTCAAAACTTGCAGAGACAATCAAGTAATTTCAATTGCATAAAAAGTTAAAAAAAAATTAAAATTTCAAATACAAAAAGGAGTAACAAAATTTCAAATTTAAAATACAATTAAATGATCAATTTGAATCATTTATCAATTATGTATTAAAAAACAGTAACAAAAATTCAATTTAAATTAAAATAAAAGTAATAAATATATATTTTAATTATCATTTATGTATAATTAGTAAATTAAAAAATATTAAGGACTTTTTCAATCAGTTACAAAAAAAATTAATTCTTATATATAGTGCAGTTTGACAAGCATAGAGGATACTAATGAAAAATAATAATGATTTGTTTGTATATTTTTATTGATACACTATTATCTAAAAGTATTTTTTTATTATGGCATAACTAATCAAGTAATTAGGCACAAATGATTAATGTGTTGGATGTAAGGTTAACGTTTGAGTATTATTTAAGTTTAATATTTGACAGAAACAATTCTTGGCCAAATTTTTCTTATTTTTTGGTCGAATTTCAAATTAATCCAAATTCCTTTTCTTTGATTAATAAAAAGATTAAAATAAAAAACTCACTTACTTTTCTAGCTAAGAAAATGTCAATAAATACGCTTGGTAGTCTTAACAAAAGTACAAGCCCATTATAGTAGTAATTCACTTATGGACATTACTATTGTCATTCCCAAATAGCTATTAAAATCCTTCACCTTTTCAAAAAGTTATTTCTTTACCAAAATTTTCTTGACATCTCAATAAGATTTTGTTGACATATATGATGGAAGTTTCCATTACATATTTGGATAAGATACTAGTCTTTTCTAGATAAACAATGAAATTATTTTTTCTTTGGTATATCTTCACAAGAGAAATATTAGGAACACATATCTTGTTAATACTCTCTTGAAAATATATTATTTTTTATTGGTTAATATTTATCAAAAATAAAAAATTTTATGAGTCTCACATTATTTTTTACTTTTACAATTTTCAATAACTTTTAGCAAATTAGAGTAATTGTGTTTGAAGAAGTATGTATATAGAACTTTTCATTTCAATAATGGGTCGGTTTATTTAAATTTATTTATTAAAAAAAATTATTTTAATAAAATAAATAAATTTTATTTTTTAGTGTGTTATCTAAATGTTTATGTTAAAAAATATTTTATTTATTTATTTTGATAAACAAATTCTATCTATTTATTAAATGAGTGTTTTTTAAGTATTTATTTTAAAATTTCTTATTTTAAATTTAAATAAATTGATCGAATATGTTGATACACAACATTACTTTAGTAAAAAGAAATAAAATTCTGAAAAGCTGCCAACAATAATGGAAAGACAGCTAGTTTTGGAAATATGGGCCATGATGAGCAATTGGTGAATTACTATTTGGGCCTCTTGTTGGGCCTTGGTGAGTTGGTTCGGTGGAGTTCTATCATGGACCAAAAAATATACGGAGAAAGGAATTCTTCAATAAAGATTAGGGTTTTAAAGTGACGCAACCTCTCTCTCCTTTTCTTCAGTTCGGTGGAGGGAGGGAGCCGTAGCAGCGGAAGCTCTAGCTTGGGTAGCGAATCACAATGGTGAGTGTTGTTGCCTAATCTCCTCTTCACAATGGTTTCGATCCTCTTTCTTTCGACATTTTACTCGAATTAACTCTCCAATCTGCATGAAATGACCTGGTTTAGTCCAATTTCTGTTATATTTGAACAAATAGTTTAGTTTTTTTGTAATCATAGAGTGTTGCAATCTGTTTAGAATTTAGATTCAGATCCGTGTTTCAAATCACGGCGTCGCTGTTCGTTTATTGACAGATTCATGCCATATAAAGGGTTGAATGGGGTTTCTTTAGATTTCGTTTTGCACATGAAACTGAAAGAAGATTGGATTTTGAATATGATCTGTTTTCTGTGTATGCTATAAAAATAAAAATTATGTTGGCAGCGTAGGAATTCGTATGTTGTAGCCCCGGGTTTTATTTGTTTAGTGTTAGATTTGATATTCAAGATTTTTTATTTTTAATTAATTTTTGTTTGAGCTTTGAACTTCAATTTATGATTGTAACAGGCGAGAGGATTAAAGAAGCATCTGAAGAGGCTTAATGCCCCAAAGCATTGGATGCTTGACAAACTGGGTGGTGCATTTGTAAGTGAAAGTTTCTTTATCTTTTGAAAAGTTTTCAAGGATGCATTTCAAAGATTTATGTGGACTTTTTTTTCTTCTTGTTTAGGCTCCTAAGCCCTCATCTGGACCACACAAATCGAGGGAATGCCTGCCACTCATACTCATTTTGCGAAACCGGCTGAAGTATGCTCTGACATACCGCGAAGTCATTGCTATTTTGATGCAGCGACATGTCCTTGTTGATGGCAAAGTCAGGACTGACAAAACATACCCTGCTGGTTTTATGGGTATGTATGTAGTTTGTGAAAATTAAGAATTGCTGCTTCCTTCATGTTATCAAGTCAATATGCTATTTCTTTTTTGCGTGTGGTAATTCATTATTGTTGTTGTTGTTGTTGTTGTTGTTGTTTTGCTTAATGAAATATGACTTCAGCTACCCCTATAGTACAAGATAGAGTTTGTTTAGCACAATACTTTATGATTCTAGTCTACAATATCTATTGATTTGCTTTGTGGCATGATTTTTCTTCTGTTATTTTACTAAAATTATATTTTTTTTATAGATGTTGTATCAATCCCTAAAACAAATGAGAACTTCCGCCTGCTGTATGACACCAAAGGTCGATTCCGTCTCCACTCAGTCAGGGATGATGAGGCTAAGGTACTCTTGTTTGGTTACGTTGAATTTTTTCATCCTTCCCTACCCCTAGATGCTATTACACTATTCTTTGTGGATTCATTGTGTTAAGTTCTTGTTTATATTATATCAACTTGGTGTTGAAGTTGATGCTTTTCTGAAGCATTGATTTTTTGGACTTGTGTAGTCCTTTGAATTTTTC
This sequence comes from Glycine soja, assembly GCF_004193775.1. Classification (NCBI taxonomy): domain Eukaryota; kingdom Viridiplantae; phylum Streptophyta; class Magnoliopsida; order Fabales; family Fabaceae; genus Glycine; species Glycine soja. The sequence continues at coordinate 27,967,230 of NC_041017.1, read as the reverse complement.
GTTTGAAACCTAGTTCCCACTTAATGGTTATGATTCGCATGTCTTGTGTGATGGCAGTTCAAGCTTTGCAAAGTTCGCTCAGTGCAGTTTGGGCAAAAGGGTATCCCATACTTGAACACCTACGACGGTCGCACTATCCGCTACCCAGACCCTCTCATCAGGGCTAATGACACCATTAAGCTGGATTTGGAGGAGAACAAGATTGTTGATTTCATCAAATTTGATGTTGGGAATGTAGTCATGGTGACGGGTGGAAGGAATAGGGGTCGTGTTGGAGTGATCAAGAACAGAGAGAAGCATAAGGGAAGCTTTGAGACTATCCATGTTCAGGATGCTACTGGGCATGAATTTGCAACTCGTATGGGCAATGTGTTCACCATTGGCAAGGGAACAAAACCGTGGATATCTCTTCCCAAGGGTAAAGGTATTAAGCTATCAATCATTGAGGAAGCTAGGAAAAGGATTGCCGCCCAACAAGCAACTGCTGCTTAAATCTTTAGGATATGAATAGACTTTGAGTGCTTGGTAGTTTTTATTCAATGTTTTTGGTTTGTAATTTAATTTGTCTTGAGATTTTATCCGTTGAATTTTGTCTCTTAAATGCACTATATAACTTTTATCGCGTCTGCTATATTCATGAAGGAATCTTTCCATTTCCTAGTTTTGATGTAGTTTAGTTGGATAAAATTACTTAAGTCCCCACTCTAAGATGTCTTAATAATAACTCTTGTTAAGGGACCGTGTTGCTATTGAATGTTATATGCGTACTATCTTGAATGATTCAATGCAACTTAGGAGTTGGGTTTTGCCGTTACCAATATTTTTAAGGGCGTGTTTGATTCTGTTGAAGTCCATTGAACGTCAATGTTGTGCGAGTGGTTGATTTACATTGAAAGTCCGTTTGAGACTTGGGAGTGGAAAAAGAAACACAGATTGTGTTGTTCATTTCTTGTCGAAATTTTGGTGGAAATTTATATACTTTTCATGAGGCCTTCTATGTGTACCGTGTACATATATGGTCTGTGGTCTATATGACTTCGTTTGCAGCTGTTACTGTTGAAAGATTTGATTTCATATTTAAACTGCCTAATCCTAAAATCTGTAACATTGTGTGAGGAACGTATTTTCTCACCGGGGACTTGTTTTTTTAGGGAAAGATGGTTTAGATTGATACAACTCAATTAAAATTGTCACACATGAATTTATTTTTTAGCAAAATAAAATTAAAATAAAAATATAGAATAAATTTTCTTTTCTCTCGCTTCACCTAATCATCTTCATCATTTGCACAAAAACAAAACCCTAATGCAATTGCTGCAACGTTGTTCTTCTTAGTCTGCCACTTTATCTTAAAACTTCCTACTGGTCTTCTTAGTTGTGTTTTTTTTTATAAATGAAGTTGTTTATTTTTTTTTAAATTAAGTTGTGGATATTTTTTAATTAATTAATTTTTGTGTTTTTTTATAAATGAAGTTGTTTATTTTTTTTAAATTAAGTTGTGGATATTTTTTAATTAATTAATTTTACATTGTGTTTTTTTTTTAAATAAAGTTGTTTATTTTTTTTTTAAATTAAGTTGTGGATATTTTTTAATTAATTAATTTTACATTAGTTGTGTTTTTTTAAATGAAGTTGTTTATTTTTTTTTAAATTAAGTTGTGGATATTTTTTAATTAATTAATTTTACATTAGTTGTGTTTTTTTTTAAATGAAGTTGTTTATTTTTTTTAAATTAAGTTGTGGATGTTTACTAAATAATTTAGTTGTGTTTTTTTTAGAAATGAAGTTTCTTATTTTTTTTTTAAATTAAGTTGTGGATGTTTACTAATTAATTTTTTTTACATTAGTTGTATTTTTTTTTTATAAATGAAGTTGCTTATTTTTTTTAAAATTATGCTGTGTGTGTTTTCAAATAATTTGATTTAAATTAGTTTTATTTGTCTATAAATAAACTTGTTTTATTTTTATAAAGAAAGTTGTGTATATTTTGACCGAAAAAAATACGTGTTCGACATGATTTGCAGATCATGGCCAAAACACGAGGTTTAGGTTGTGTCATAGGTAGAGTTGTAGGCAGAGATAGACCTGCTGACCAGGATGCTGCTGATATTCCCGAGAGGCGTACGCCTACTGCCTCAGCCCGTAGGCTACGCGTTCATCAGATGACTACGGAGGGACGTGATATGGCTGACGTCGCTGACATGACTGACGATGTCCTTGAGTAGGCTGCGGAGGCACCTGAGATGCGTGCGGACGCACAGGGTGCTGATAGTGGTGAGGGGTCAAATGGTGATGATGCTGCTGAGGGATTCCCTGGTGGTCCACGTGACCCGTCAGTGCTCACATCATTTGCCGAGCATGTTGCACATGCTGTTTGGAGTGGACAAATATTTTAATTTGTTAATTATTTATCATTGTTGATTTATTTGTTTGTGATTAATTTTTTTTAATAATTGTATAATTTGTACTTCAAATCAGGAACGTCCTGATTTGAAGTTAGTGTCACATGGGAGGAAGGTGACACTAATTGGGAGGCCAGTGCCTGAGATTGAAGGCCTGGTAGGTGCCACAGGATTAAGTCCATTGATCGATTGTTCAGTTACTACTGGCGATCCTGGACTGATATCCGCATTCATGGAGAGGTGGCACAGTGAGACTAGCACATTCCACCTTCCGGTAGGAGAGCTGACGATCATATTGGATGATGTGTCGTCACTCCTTCATTTGCCCATCTCTGGCGCCTTGTACAGTTTCCATGCTCTTTCTACGGAGGAGGTCAGATTTTTGCTGATAAAGTTGCTGGAGGTGTCTGCCGAGGAGGCCAGAGCTGAGACAACACTCACACGTGGGGCATATGTACGACTAGGATGGATTCGAGACATTTATGAGACGAGATGTCAGGCCCGGCGGTGGATTGTCGCAACTCGCGCTTATCTGCTGCACCTTGTCGGTTGCACTCTTTTTGCTAATAAGAGTGCAACATACGTGCATGTGGTTCACCTTGACGCTTTCCGGGACCTCGCTCAGAGTGGTGGTTACGCTTGGGGAGTTGCCGCGCTGGTTCATATGTATGACCAGTTAGATGAGGCTAGTAGGACCCCCACCCGACAGCTTGCGGGGTACTTGACACTACTTCAGGTAAATTTTGTGTTTTTTAATATGTTACGTTCGATTATGATTTAAACATGTTTTTATGTTATGTTAACGTCAATTATTGTGTAGTGCTGGATCTATGAGCACTTCCCTAGTGTGCACCAGTGTGTGACAGACGATACATACCAGGAGACGTCCTCACGTGCTTCCCGGTGGTTGACATCCAAGGCGCACATGAAGGGAATCACAAGAGCACCTTACAGGGCACATTGTGATGGTTTGACCATCACAGATGTGTTCTGGATGCCGTACACGGAGCATCGGAGGGTTAAGGCCTTTCAGGAGATTTCATCTTTTCAGGGTCAGCTGCGATGGGGTCCTATGGTGGTCACAGCTCAACCGGAGAGGGTGGTACGCCAGTTTGGTTACATCCAGAGCATCCCTTCGCCGCCTGTTAGTGCACGATTGTCACACGATCAGATAGATGACAGGTGGATGCAGTTTGCGGAGCACTTATTACCTGCGGGTCAACTTTGTATAGTGCCTGGGCAGGTATCTGCGGATTACATGGAGTGTTTTTTCCGCATATCTCACCCATTCATGATACCGACCCAGGCAGGTGACCAGCCGAGAGATGCACCAGTTGCAGACCCTGAGAATTACATACAGCCGTCCAGCCCCCAGGTTCTAGTAGCATTCGACCCCCCTCCACATGTGGTAAGATTCTTTACGCATTTAATGTTTTATGAGTTGTTATTTATTTTAAATTTCATAATAAATGTTTTTAATGACTTTGACAGGATAATTACGACGGAGATGAGGCGATTGCACAGAGGTTGGAGCGAATGCTCAACCTTAGGATAGTCACTGCAGGCACAGAGTTATATGACATTATGCAGGACTGCCTGATGATCGCGAGAGGGGGACCCAGTGCTGATGGGACTGTCAGGGCTCGTCAGAGACGCCGCACGGACCATTGATCATTGTATTTATTTTTTGTGTTGTAGTTGACATGAATATTTGTAACTATTACAATTTTTTGTTTAATATAGTTGACGTGTTTTGCACAGTTTATTATTTTATAATATAGTTTATTATTCTGATTGTGGTCCTTAAGCGAAGTTTACGAGTGTTTTAAATTTATTTTTAAAAAAAGTGAACCTAAAATCATGAGTTTTGTTTGTAAGAATTACATAAAAAATAAATGTTTTTAAAATCATTCATAATTCATAATTATGTATTAAAAAAAATTACATGACAATGAAATCACCATATAAGATACTACAAAGATGACTTAAAAAAAAATTCATGTTTAAGTACCCAAAAACAACTAAAAACAACTAAAAACGTCAAAGAACCCAAAAAAAATAGTCCCGTTCCCCGGTTCCATCAAATAACAACTAAAAACAAAGCCTGAAAATCCAAAAAAATAGGAAATCGACCCTTTTTCATGTTCAAGTACCCATGTTTGGGATTTTTTTGCGTGGATGTGCCATTGCCGTGACACAATGGAGGGCGGCCATTTCTCATGTTTGGACGTCAAAGAACCCAAAAAAAATAGTCCCGTTCCCCAGTTCCATCAAATAACAACTAAAAACAAAGCCTGAAAATCCAAAAAAATAGGAAATCGACCCTTTTTCATGTTCAAGTACCCATGTTTGGGATTTTTTTGCGTGGGTGTGCCATTGCCGTGACACAATGGAGGGTTGCCATTTTTCATGTTTGGACGTCAAAGAACCCAAAAAAATAGTCCCGTTCCCCAGCTCCGTCAAATAACAACTAAAAACAAAGCCTGAAAATCCAAAAAAATAGAAAATCGACCCTTTTTCATGTTCAAGTACCCATGTTTGGGATTTTTTTTTGCGTGGCTGTGCCATTGCCGTGACACAATGGAGGGTGGCCATTTCTCATGTTTGGACGTCAAAGAACCCAAAAAAAATAGTCCCGTTCCCCGGTTCCATCAAATAACAACTAAAAACAAAGCCTGAAAGTCCAAAAAAAATAGGAAATCGACCCTTTTTCATGTTCAAGTACCCATGTTTGGGATTTTTTTGCGTGCGTGTGTCATTGTCGTGAGACAATGGAGAGCGGCCATTTCTAATGCTTGAACGTCAAAGAACCCAAAAAAAAAATAGTTCCGTTCCCCGGTTTCGTCTGATAACAACTAAAAACAAAGTCTGCAAATCCAAAAAAATAGGAAATCGACCATTTTCCATGTTCAAGTACCCATGTTTGGGATTTTTTTGCGTGGGTGTGCCATTGCCGTGACACAATGGAGGGCGGCGATTTCTCATGTTTGGACGTCAAAGAACCCAAAAAAAATAGTCCCGTTCCCCGGTTCCGTCAAATAACACCTAAAAACAAAGCCTGAAAATCCAAAAAAAATAGTAATCCGACCCTTCTAACAATTATTTTTTTGGACTATTGAAACAACACATTCAACTTTATTATGAGAATTAAACACGCCATAAACAGATAAAGGTTACATCAACGAAAAGCAAAAAAATAAACATCACATTCAGTTGTTTAGCGACGTCCCAGTGACCTCGTCTTCGCTTTTCACAACATATTTAGTAAAGACAACCAAAATTTCTATTGGTCCATTTTTTTTCCATTAGTTAAATTGTACTAACACCTTCAGCAGTTCTTCGTTGCTTATCAGCTCACTTATTTCATATTTTATAAGCGTATCTGAATACTCAAAGCGAGCAGGTTGGCGGAAAAACAATCGTCTTACCGTTTGTGATTCGTGAATTCCAAGAGGGGGAATCCCTTTAGGTGCAACTTGCTTTATTAAATTCTTCAGTTCATCGATAGTACATGTTGAAGGAATTTGAAATTTCTTAGGATTTTTTCCTATGAACGCGCATCCAAAAAATTTGTTCTGCGGTGGCATTTTCCATTTCCCGTTGTAATACAGGATCGCGTCATGAGTACGGGGCATAGTGCGTTCAAGTAAGTTTATTATTCCATCTGGTGTTCTTCCAACGGTGCATAATAACTCAATCGGACCAACACAACAAAATTCATCATTACACATTAACATTGTGTTGACATCGTCATCATTTATCAATTTCATACACTGACAGCGAATTTGGTTACCTGTATCGGTGAATGGCTTTCGGTAGTGAATTTCATCCAAAAATTGTTTGTCGGATAGCTGAAGGGTATTGTGTATTATGGTTTTTAGGCTTGCAAAATCACAGCTATTTGGTACTCGAGTTGAAGTTTGGAAGTAAACGCCAGTATCATTGTGAATAATTGATCCAATTGGAAAAATGAAAGCCAACCTTGAGTTGATAATCGTCTGACTGCTAGTTTCTCCTAAAAATGCCATACTTTGTGTATCAATTGGGAGACTATTTGAAAACAAGATAATGTGTGATTTGTTAGCCGTGTCTGCCATATATATAGATGGTTGTGACCGAGCGATTGCTTAACTTTGTTTAGAAAAAAATAGACACGCGTGAAAATGTTTCGTGATTATGTTTCCTTCAGAATGTGTAGTCAAGTCAGCCAATGTGTTGTCGCGCTCAAACTGTAATACGCATGCATGTCATTATGTGTTGTCAATTATGACAATGATGTATGCTGCACGCGTAAATGATTTTTGTTCGACCAACAATTTTCTTGCTTAACCAAACGAGTACTTAATAATATTAATTGGTTAGTAACGTGTTACAACAAATTATATCGCATAATGAATACAATTACATAAACAATGCATGTTTAGTCTTCATTTAGGTCGACATAGTGTGTTTTGAATGACATCAAGCTTGTGTATTGCTGCATTCTACTAATATATGGAATTGTCCACTACTTTGCCTGAGAATAACAATTGCTTGACTACAACAACGCTGGAGGCGGTAAGGGACAATGGTCTTTCAAATAAACCTGTTGTACATGAACAAACATTATATCATGCGCTGACCATGTCAAACGAACCAGCGAAGTCATTGCATAATTGTTATACTAACTATATTCAATGTACCTGAACAAAATGATTTCCAAACACGTGACCGACACATATCATGCGGTGACCAGAAGAATCAGGTGGTGGTTGACTTCTAAGAGGAAAACATGTCATGCTTTGTTGTCGGGACAACGATACAAGGATTACGTTATACCGTGAAACAATCACATATCCCATGTCCGTTATATCCATCCACTTGTCCACACTAACCTGAATGAATCAAACATACACATGTAAGTAATTTAAACATTGTTATTAAAAAAAAATAACCTAAAAACATACCTTTGAAAACCCATCAACAAGTAGGGACAACTTTAATTGTTCAAATCTCTTTGTGCCACCGAAGAGGTTCATGTACTCATGCGACCACCTGCCAAGTTCTTTAATAAATTCATTACGCACTAACGGCCACGAATCTTCCCCCATACCTAATAAAGCGGCAATGAACCGATATCCACAGTTACCGTACGCTTTCACATCCACAACGTCACGAATGAAACCTTGAAAGAATGGCGCAAATTGATCCAACATCGGGATGATCCTTGTTGGCTGAGCCGGTTCAGAACATGATGCACTTCGTTTCACTGGAGAGTTGTTGCTTTAAACAGAATGAAAAGCATCAACATACTCCCAGTAAGATGGATCACGCTTTGTGGATCTTTGACTTCTTTTCATCGGTTTCTTCGGTGCACCTTTAGTGTTGACCTTTGACGGAGGAGGGCACATAGAGTTATGATCAGGGTATGCAATTTTTCGAAGTTTACTCTTCAGAGTTACTTTGTCAGCCACATCAAGTTCATCAAACCTTTTAGATATGATCTCTATCTCTTCCTTGATGGTGACTTCCGTCTCACATAACCCTTGGTCTGAAAAGCAAAGTCTTCTCCAGAAAATAGGGACTGACTCCAATGGGATGCTGCCAGCAGTGTACCTAGAAAGCTCACATGCACAAGGAAGACCGTGCGTGCTTCTCATCACACAACCACAAGAAGAGAGATTGTTGTCGAGATAACGTAGACGGTCAACCTCAGAAGCAATCTGATTTAAGGCATCCCTTGAAACCATCCCAAGAAGCCTCTTGTATAAGGTCTTTTTATATACATGCCCAACCACATGCGTACTGGTTTCAAAGGATGCTTTAATTTCAACGTGTGCAGCGTGATCATGTTGTTCATGGCATCCCAAACACTACATAGGTCTCCAATGCTATTTTGTAGTACTCTTTTGAGAGCCCAATGAGTTGATTCAACCCTACATTTAAATTACACAACAAACATGAAAATATACAACAATTAAATACCATTTATTACTAATCCTTACTAACAAATAAAATCAGTTCTTAGTACCTGTTTGTTGTTGTGTTGCCTAGGTGCATTCGTCCATGCTGTAATAAATTTTTCCTTGTGGAGGATAATCCATGTGTCGTTAACATAGTCAATGAACATCGGCCAAGGCGAACAAACAACTTGAAACTTCTGATGTGACTCATGGAACTGGTGTTCTGACGGACAATCAACCAAAGTACCCCAGTTATCCATTACATAGTCCCACGCATTTTTTTCCCCGATTAAAGATTTGCACTTCGCCTTCACATTCTTATCGATATGAAACCTGCACAACAAATTAGTAGACTTGGGAAACACAGTTTTCACTGCATTCATCAGTGCTAGGTCTCTGTCAGTGACAATAACAAGAGGGAGGCGATCGTTTCTTAAAAATAGGTCTCGAAATCGTTCCAAAGCCCATACAATATTATTAACACGCTCAGCCTCCAGATATGCAAACCTAGCAGAGAATGTCATCGTCGTTGGTGTCACTCCAACAAAGTCAAGTAGTGGGAGTCTGTACCTGTTTGTTTTGTAGGTACTATCTATAAAAAACACCAGATGACATGCATTGCATAACTTTACTACATCTGGGTGACACAAAAACAGATCACGCACCACAATTTCATCCTTCAATCTATGCTAATGAATGTATTGATCACGTTCGAGAAGCTTCATTAGATGCTGCATTTCGGTATCAGCTCCTCTTATTGAAGAACGATATGCACTTCTTGCATTGTAAATTTGCTTTATCGTGGTGCAACTGTCGGCATTGTGTTCCTTCAACGTTAGAAAGATGTTTTTCGGTTTCACCATCGACTTTGTCATATCAGCAATAATTTTCTTTTCTTCCTTAGTCAATCGCCCGACGTATGGATGTCCAACTAAGGACTTCGCCAATTCATGATTGTGAATCCCATAGATCAACTTCATCATCCAACCTTCCCCTCCATGCATTGGTTTCCCACGAAGCCTGAAGGGACAACCACATTTCCTACTCCCAGTGTCTTTTCTAACGAATTCTTTATTTCTACACTTGTACGTACCACTCCTTTCACACCCAATTAAGACAAATGAACTTCTTCCTCTACTATCGATATCTGTGTCAGACCTCATAATCACTGCAACAAATCCATTTTCATGGGAAACTATTCGAGCCCATTGCAAAATATCATCTCGAGTAGCGAATACCTACAACGCAACCCTAACATATTAATTTTCATACAAAACATCAATTCAACCAAATGACTCAAATTATCTATGATTACCTGAGACGTATTAAAAGCATTTGAACAATCCACATGTGGTTCATTCACCCCACATTCTTCTTGATTATCATAATCATAATCCATATGAACTTCTTGTGACATCGCAAAGTCATACCTCCATTGATCTTCGTCCATCTTAAGGACATATGCATCATACACAAGTACATTCAAATTATCATAAAACCACATCCAAAAATCTACTACACCTTAAATAACAAACATATTAATAGCACATATGCATCATGCACAAGTATATTCAAATTATCATATAACCACATCCATAAATTGACTACTTATTAACTAACAAACATACTAACAACTAATACAAATATATTCTAAATTTATAACTACATTATTTACTTAAACTAAACTTATCACTATAATAAACAACTAATAAAACATTTTTCTACTACAACAAAATACAATTAACTTACCTAAATCATTTAATATTATACCATTATACCTAATTAAACCAATAATCCACAATATATATATAAATTTAAAAACAGAAATAAAAAAAATTGTTAATAATTTAACATTCCGGAAGAAGTTCTTCTGGAAGTTACTAAGGCCTATTCCGGAAGAAGTGATTCCGGAAAACGCTTCCGGAAGACCTTCTTTCGGAATGAGCCTTAGTAACTTCTGGAAGAACTTCTTCCGGAAGTTATTAACATTCTCATTCCGGAACTTCCTCCTGCTGTGCCTAAAATTTCTTCTGGATATAGCTTTTTACTGTTTTTCTTCTCTAAAAACTAGCTAGAAAACGAAAAAAATGCGTACCTCCGACGAAATAGGAAGAACAGCCACTAACAAAACTTCAAATACGGAACACGGGAACCACCAAATTTTCAAATACTTCACGGGACCACCAATGGAAAGCGCAAAAGGGACCACCACCGAAAGCAACAACAACCAACAAAAACGAAAGAAAGAAAGCACAGAAGGAAGAAGGCGCAGTAAAAATACTGAGTAAAGGAAGCGTGAAATCGAAACGTGCAACGCGTTAATTTAAAGAAAATTACTTAGGGGCAAAATGATCATTACATATGCATTTAATATTATTTTATTTTTACTTATTATTATAAAATGAAAATTATTTTTTCTTCACTTTGTTATAAAATAATAATAATTTTTTTTATTATATATTAACTTTTGTAATAGAAATTAAATGTTATCATAATAAAAATTTTATATTTTTAATAAAATTTACGAATTAATTAATTTTTATGGTTTAAATTATACTAAATTATCACACAAATTAATATTTTACATGCGCGTAAAAAACAAATTATAAATATTAGTCATAATTACGTTCACTAATTATTTAATTATTTATGTATAATAATATTAATTATTTTATAATTTATTTTATTCATTAAAAGTAAATTATTACAAAATAAAATATTTTTTTAAAAAAACTAACTTCCGAAAGACACTTCTTCCGAAAGTAAAAGGATATCTTTTGGAAGAAGCTTCTTCCGGAAACTTTCCGGATGACGTTCTTCTGGAAAGAGTTTCTGAGTACTTCCGGAATCACAAATTCTTCTTCCGGAAGAAGGTTCTTCCGGAAAATTTCCGGAAAAATGATCTTTCGGAATGTTTCTGGAAAAATCGTCTTCCGAAAATGGATTTACTGAAAGACAATTTCGCCACTTCACTGTTTGCTGAGTGTCCCAACAATAATACTGGTTGCACGTAGCAACTCCCGCCTAAGAGGCTTCTCGTCTAATAAACAAGAATCTATATACTATGTTGTGGATTTCACATTACATTTTGGCCCATAATTTCAATACATTATGTTGTCAATTCATTTATAAATTTGTCAGTGCAGTTAGTTTTGTGATAGGCATAGACTGAATCAATTGATAAATCTCTACAAATACATGTACTACAACAATTGTAGAGATTTTGTTCTTTTGCATAACAGGAAGATGATTGAGTGAAGCACGATAACAATTTGTTTTTATATTTTTTCTATTTTAATGTAATAATTTTATTTTGTTAAAAAAGAAAATCTGATGTGATAATTCTAATTGAGGTGTATTAACCTAAACCGTTTATTAGTATGATTGGTCAGGATTTGTGCACTTTATCCTCTTAAGTATGCACTTTAGAGGAGCCGAATACAAGTTGTAAACTGAAGTTATTTTCATTAGGGATTGTTTCCCTCCTTATTAAGCGTTTGTTTGTTTGGGTAAGTTTATTTATAAGCTCTTTTAGGGAAAAAATAAATTTATCCAAACATGCCATTAAGCTTTCTTTTTTATATTACAAACAAAATATTGGAAAATACTATTTGGCAAGAAAGTAATTTTCGTGTAATTGCACGAATCAGTAATTTCTACCCAATTTCATTTATATATTTTAATTTTTAATTAATATTTATTAAAAAAATAAAATTGGTCCACATTAATGATTCCTTTGTTTCGTACCAAATCTTTTCGTAACCAATAGCATTACTCTTGAAATATTTACGGTAGCATTTTTTTTTCTGCATTTGCTAGCATATAAACGTGTGTAACGCTTGAGTAGTTATATCTTTTTTCGTAATTAATTCATAGCAAGTTAATGTATTATTTTTATAAATAGGAAATAAAAGACGAAGCAAACAACTAAACTCACAGGGATAAATCAGCCAAAACGGATTGAGAAAGAAAAGAATTTGAAGACGAAAACCAAAAAACCAGTAAAAGACGGAAGCAAATAACCACATTTTTTGTGAATATTAATAAAATTGCTTCTAATGGTTTTGAGTCTGAATGAACAACACAATACCTCGCGATACTGCAGTCTCCATGCCATCTGTAATCCAAATAACAAAGCTGAAAGCTCAGCTTTAGTGTTATTTATGTGATTTAAATATTAATATGCTTATATGTATTAGTTTTCATCATTCTTTAATTCAAACATTTATAACAATCATTTATAAATTAATACCAGCTGATTAAGATAAAAAAACACTTCATATTAATTAATAATTCGTTGGTTCAAGTAATACCGAACTTGATCTCCTTAAGAAGTCTTACCTTTGATTCTTGAGAATGAAAAATATATGAATGAAAAGAAAAACTCTACTAAAGATTTTCAGCAAAATTTTGTGGTTGAAATTACCATAAATCTTATTAGAGAAAATGAAAGTTCTAAATAAAATATATTTTCTTATACTTTATTTCTATACATTGTTGCCATTTCAGCTTCATGCTCTCCAGATAGCGTTGCACAACCGGGTGTTTGGCCTAAGGCTTTCAACTTTCAATTTCCTTTCAAAAAAAAGTTATTAGGACGGGTAAATTTACCCTAGAAAGTAGGCTCTACCATGTTGTCATAATAAATAGAATAGTAGATTAATTGAGGTTGCACTTGCAACACATGATACTCGCGTTAACAATTATCTTATTGTCCGTGACTCAAAAATGGTCATTTTCTCTGCTAAACGACCAACAGCTACGGGGAGTTAGAAATGAAATAAACTAATAAAGGAATGGTTTAGGACTAGCTATTCTTTTTACCATTGAGTACTACGACAAGTACCAAGAAATTATAAATGACGAGTAGACATGTGTATCACGATGCTTTAAATAGGAGAGGTTCATGCAATCTTACAAAATTTCAAAGAATGTCAAGGTAATTTATTATATTTTATAATAGGAGAAATATATTTTTAGGGTGAAAATCTTCTGCAATTTATTTCAAGGAAAATTAATTTTATCTACTTCCTTTTTCTTCCATCTCACTTCTATTTTTTTTTATCACATTCATTAGTGTCTCTTTCTACTTCTTTTCTTTTCTTTCTATTTCTCTCTTATTTTCATTTCGGATGTAAATATATCATTAGTCGTATTTTAAACAGGAAGAATGGATCCTCAAAGTCTCAAACCATGATAATATGCAACACTAAAAGTCAGATTCGCTGTGAATGTGAGCATGCACAACATGATCTTGACAACTTACTTTTCCATAAGTAGCTTTTTTATGTATAGTCCAAAAGGGCGAAGCTTCCCCGAACCTCTGTAAAGGAATAAAAGGTACACAGAGTGAGAATAATCGATTCTATTAGCTTGTTTGCATTGATGGTGCCACCAAGTTGGTCTTATATTGATCCTTTGTCGATCGAGGTAGATTTCCTTGTACTGGATAACTTGTGTAGACATTTGTGCACCTGGTGCTTTAACATCAATACGTTATTAAAAAGGGTTTAGAATTTTTACACGTACACACAATATATATATATATATATATATATATATATATATATATATATATATATATATATATATATGTTTTCTTATAATTTATGTCAATTTCAGTTTTGATTCATGTATTTTAAAAGTTTTATTTTTAGAGTTTTTTTACAGTTTTATATATTTTTAAAAAATTGGTCCCACTCTGTGATTCTGATTATATTCTTTTATCCTTATAATTTTAGACGTCTTCTAATTTTAAAGTTTTGTTTTAGAATTTGAGCCTTTAGATAATTGACCTAATTCAATTCCATAAAATTTACACAATGATTTTTCTCCTTCTTATACACATTAATTTGACTATATTATTAGTCAATTTGAAATTTCTAACATACCTTTTACATTAAGGATTGATCATTTAAGAGTGTAAGATTTATAGGATTTGACATTTGTATGTTGTCCAATAACCAACTAAATAGTATGTTACTTAACAAGTCCAACAACAATGTCTAAGATAGGTTTTAATGCCATCTAAGAATTTGAGTTTGATCTTAATTTAATTTCACTAAACAATTCTATAAAAAAAATCATTTTATTCGGCTTAAAAATAAATAAACACTAAATCTATTATGTTGCAATAAATGATGTGATTATTGCTTAGTTATACACTTGTAGTGCTATCTAAACCACTGAAATTGCAGCTCAATTCTTGTCTTCAAGGCATGAACTAATTTATCCGAACATATTTTATAATTCTAAAGAAGATTATCCAAAGGTGAAAAACAGATGTTTGGAATTTTTTATTGGTTATATATATAATTTATTCCCTATATGTATAATAAATTATCAATTTTGTCCTTATAAGTAAAAACTTATTAAATTGATTTTTATACAAGCAGACGTTATTGATTTGGTCTTATAACATTATATGTTAACTAATAACTTCCTTATATAATTTTTAATTTAGTCTCTACATATCTAACACTTTTTAAATTTCGTTTCTACAAATACCAACCAAATTAAGAATTTGATACACGTATAAGGAACTAATTAAAAATGCCTAAGGGAGTTAATTGAGACAAGAACCAAACCGGTAACGTTTACAAGTATAAGAAACTATATATGATGAGTTTAATGGTTAATGACGGTGGAAACTACTTGTACGGTTGTCAAGTATAATTTATTATTGATATCACTTTTAGAATAATAATTATTATAAAAATTAATAAACAATAAAATAAATTGTGATGGAATAAGAATGTAAAATTTTGTATAGTGTATTTATTCTCAATCATTTAATATGTTTTTATGTATAAGGATCAAATTTGAAATTTGCTACTTATATACATGGATAAAATTATGTATTTGAATGAGTATTGAAAAAATAAATTTTTAATAAAATTAATTTTGAAATGATATTTTTATTATAAAAGTAATTTAATAATAAAATTTATCATAAATTTTTTTATCTAATGCAAAAAATTATCTAAAATTACTTTAACTCAAATTAGTCATAGACCCATGATTAATAAACGCATGAAAATCTATCAAAAATCACGTAAAACGGTATTTCAACATAATTTTAGAAAATCTAACATGAAATCAAACAAGTACCGTATGCATTCAACCTTTTCTTTATTTTATAAAAAAGAATATTGAAAGCTGTCTTTAACGATAAAGCGACTTGATTGTCGTGTTCCACGGGAATCCCAACTAATATTGGACCCAAGAATCTCCCTTTCCTAAACTTTAGGTACAAATGGCTGGACCTTAGAGGTAATATTTGCACTTTTCCTTACTAAGTTCTGATCGATACCCACGTGTAATTCGATGCTAGTAATACAATATGTATAAAAGTATTTTTATAACATGTTTCAACCATCAAATATTTTTTTTAATTGATTTTATATTCAGATTTTGTAATAAGCGTTTGATAAAATTTACCTAATAATATAACATATTAAAAATAACAAAAATGCTTAATATATATCTTTTTTTTTTCTTTTAGTTCACTTTCACTTTATTTTTCTTTATTTATTCCTCCTTATCTTCTTTGTGTCCTTACATATAAAAATGGAGTGCAATTACTCTAAAAATGATAAAGGTAAACTCACGACTAGCAATACGGTATCGTGAAAAAATGCAGTAGTACTGTTATGATTTTGATAGTAAGAAATCTCTATAATATAACATGTTTCATGATTTTCACGTTGTTAATTGCATTGTACTTTTGTAGTTTTGTAACATAGTACCAATGAACCGAGCAACAGAAGCAAGAAAAGAAACCTTGCCATGGACGGTATCAAATGTGCTTGTTGGAGACTGACTTAAATATTATTTTATTCATTAATTTTGATTTCAATTTTTGAAAAAATATTTATGTAGTTATTATTTAATACCGACATAATATATATATATATGTATAATAATATTTTTTTACAGAAATATATATATATATATATATATATATATATATATATATATATATATATATATATATATATATAATCATAATGACCATTTCAATCATTCTAAAGTTACGTATAACATGACATGCTAAGTATGTCATGTCATTAATAAGTAAAAATAAATATTTAAAAAATATTAAAACTTGTAAAAAAATTAATAAAAAACAAATTAAATTTAATCATATTTATAAAAAGAAAAAAATATGTTTTCTGATTTTCTCCTTTAGAACGTTCTTCAACGATGATCATCGTCGACTGATTAGTGTCTCGGAATATTCACTTGTAAGCTATAACAACTACGAAAAATAATTGCTTTACTTTGAGTAAGAATAATGAAATAAAAATAATAATAAAAGTGGACCTATACCATATGCGATTTTCGTCCCGCACTCACACGATGTGTGTTCCTTTTAGCTGTTGCCAGTTAGCAGCATCTTCTATTCTTTTCCTTCTACTTTTTGTGGTTAATCCTTCGAGTTTTTTACATTCAAGTTCTCATTGCCCAATATTTTAGTAGTAATCAACAACGGCAAAAGCTTATTCACTTATCTTACATAAAGCAAGTCGTGTACCATGCGAAAGCATTATTTTACTTGATGTTGCTCTTGAATTAATATTGTCAATGGAAAATAAAATTTGAAAAGTAACCCATTTGTTGTTTCCAATTAGAACTCAGTTTTGGATAAAACTTTGGTGAAAACATGATTTTTAGAGGTAAACTATGTTGATCTTGTTGTCATGATCACAATCAAACATGAATAATATATGAATTAATCATTCACGAATCACAATTTACAAACATGTATAATCTCAAACAAATTAAGTCTCAACATGTGAATTCACACCGTCCTTGAGAACTTATTCGTGTGATACGCAAGTATCTCAAAATATAACATGCTCTTTCCAAAATCAATTTCGGACAACATAACTAATAAGATCTTTGTGAGAAAATTCAGGAACTCACATAGAGAGAGAGAAAGGAAAGTGTAGGATATTCTTTACTCTCTAAACCTTCTTCAATATAAAGGTTAATAATAATTAATCAAAAATATTTTGTAATAATATAATTAAATAGGTAATAATTCCAATTAAAATATGACATTAATTCACATTAAAAAATGTAATAAATTTGATTAAAGAGATGCATTATCCTTTTGAAATATTTAACCTAAATATATAACAATCTCTTAAATATTTTAAAAGATTAAAGAAGAGATTTAAAAAAATGTTAAGTTAAAAGACATTTGTGTCTTAAGATAAATCATGAACATTAATTATTTTGATTGGATGCAAATAAATATAAAGATTAAGAACCGTATCTTATGCAATATTAGATCATATCTATTAAATTTGCATCGAAGTTCCAAATAGAAGCAAACATTCTTTATGATATGATATAACATTTAAGGAAACATTTAAGAACTTCATTGAATATTATGTGTTTGAGATTTATTTTGCAGGAGCTATCTTACACGACATTCCCCTAGGATCTATTGAATCCTAAGAAGCATAAAGAAACATTCAACACTTTGAAGTTCAAACATTATCAAAAGACATACCCTATTGTGGCAGACATGTTATGACAAAAAGTATATGGTTTCCCGTTGAAGTATTCTTCAAGGAAGCTAAATAGAGTGATTTTCCAACATGAAGAAGGACGTGCATTTAATGCAAACATTAAATGTTCCAATGGCCACACTTTGCAAACGCGAGCTCAAGTAAGGATTTCTATTCGTTTAGAGACAACAAACACTTGAAGAAGACCTATAAATATCAGAAGCTTTAAAGAAATGGGTTATGAACCTAAATGCTCTACCATTTAAATTCTTTTTGTAAAAGATTTTTTTGTATATTCTTGTAAAGTTCCAAGCATTCTCAAAACACCTTGAACATCTTGAGAGAAAAGACTAAGACCTTAGATTTCATATCTGTTTGTGAGACGATTAAGAATAATTAGTGAACCAACCAAACAACAAATCTTCATATTTGTTTTAGAGCCAACATTGACTTGGTAAGGCAAAGAATACTAGGTTGTTCAATCTTGGTGTAAAACTTGGTTTGTAAGAGACAAAAGTGACAATGACTAATACTTGTAGCTTTGAGAAGTTACTGGAACTTGGTAGTTTACCAAGAACTAGATGTAGTCTCGATAGTTGAGACGAATCAGTAGAAATCCTTGTGCCTTATAGTTCTCTTGATCTCTTTGTGTTTAAAGTGACCTAGGGTTCAAATTTGATTTTGTTTTGAAAACATGTTTTGTTTTCAAAATTTGATTCCATTGTCTGACTCAGTTTGTTGTGAAATATGTTATCTATTTTTTCAAAGTTATTTCATATAATAGTTTTTTGTTTGCGAAAAAGGTTTAAAAAATTCTTAAAATCACAATTCAATCCATTTTCTTATGATTTTTGTCTTTACAGAAAAGATAAAAATTGTTAGGTTTTCTTTCTCTGGGATGCAATGTGTCAGATATGGTGTAGTAAGCTATTGAACCAAGCCTAGATTGATAGGACTTAACCCACAATGTAGTGGGTATAATAAGTTATTGAACCCAAAACACTTGATGTGTGTCAGTGGTCTATCAATCACATGACACCCCACAATTCTTGTTGTTATTATCATTGTTTTGTGCTACTAGGCCATATGCGCACCTGATATTCATGAGTGTTTTAGAGATCTTGCCAGGATCCCATACAAGTGGCCCCACTTAACACTCATATAAGTGATTGCATCAAGTGTATGTTGCAAATCATACACCACCCGCAAAGGCTATGGAGATTGTTAAAAGCTTTAAGTTTTTAAGCTTTCTCACAACCACATAAAACTTAACTATAAAACTTAACCTCTTATTAATGTAACACCTAACACTTTCTCACACCATAAAAAAGGACTAAAATTGAAAATTGGTTAAATTAATTTTTAGTGCTAGCAAAACTAACAAATGACTTGTTTTTCCCATTGAACCTTCTCCATGGGATTTCTAATCACAAATATTGGGTTACCACTATTTGTTTGTTTTTAAGTGGCATAAGTCTCATTCCCCTTGATGTTTAATGTAAATATGTAATAATCTTATCCTTAGGGGTTTAAGTCAGAGGATTGGCCAAATCCGTCATTGATTTCACATAAACATAAGATTTATATCATTTTAAGCAAATGCTTTATTGCATTATTTCTTAATTTATATTCCAACGGAATATTTGCTTAAGTGATTTTTTAGCCACTAAGTCTCAATCAAACCATCTATAGAGCAATAAACTCCAACTTAATTATTATTTATTTGGTTGATCTCTAAGTAATGTACCATAACCAAATTTAGTGACACAAACTCTAGTGAATTTTGTCTCATTTGGATCAAAGATCTCCATTTAACATCATTGTATTTTCTAATACAATGGAGATTCCACCAAGTTCAATTCCATAATTTATAACATCTCTCAAATATTTCATTATATGCAAATTATACTCACAATATTGCTAACATTCCACATAGTCCTCAGTGTTTCATATCACAAAATACAAGTTTATTCGAGAGAAAAATTTAGAGGATTCATATCTCGGATAACCCATGGAGGTACTGTTCATAATAAGGACTAGGAGTTATTCCCCCGATAAGCTAATAAATGTGTATAAATTATATACACTTCTATAATAAAAAAATAAAGTAAATAAAACATAGCTTCTAAAATGAATTTTTATAAAAACCAAAATAAGGGAAATATTCAATAATTAAATTATTTATTTAAATTGGAAAATATGCTAAAAAGTTCACTCATCATGTTTTATCCTTTTCTAAAAACTTTGTCAAAAAAAAAGCTTTTTCTAAAAGCTTATAAATGACAAAAAGAATTCATAAACAATATAATAAATTTTCTTCTTAACACCATACTTAACATCATACTTGGCATCACCACATACATAAAAAGAATGTAAACATGTATTTTCACTAAGAGTTAGTTTCAATTGTTAATCTCATAATGTAAATGCCGATTAACATAGTTTCTTAATTGATACACATTAAACTTCTCTATCAATTAATGTCATATAAAAAAATCATAATAGTATAACCTATCAACATTTATTATACTAATTGAATACTCAAAAAAATTAGAGAAATCCACACAATTTATGTAATAGTAGCAAAAAACAGAAAACTATGGCTGAAATGAGGTAGCGTGCCAATTAATTCCAAATGTTATCAACAATATCACTAATGCCTATGCATATAGTGAATTTGAAGTAATGAAATACTATATTAATATATAACAATTGAATGATAATTGCAATTGAATACCTCATTAACCTTTACATATAACATTCAATTGCAGTATATATAATAACATGTGAAAGAAAAAACCCATAACAAATTCAATTCTAATTCAATATGCATTTGATGTCATTAAAAGCAGCCTAAAACCATGTGATTGGTTCATAGAAAGGCTTTGATGAATTCAATGTACAAATCACCTTTGAATGTACTCAAAAATCACAACTAGAAATATATACTACAAAATCACAATTCTCTCTCTATTTATTTTTTTCTTTCTCTTGCTTCAATTCATGGGTACCTCCATAGACCCAAAATTACAAGAGCATAACTCCAAAACATATTCAATTCCCAAAATTCATCAAATTATTATATACAAATAATTAAACAGTAACAATTCAATAATCCTCCATTAAGTTTTCTTTGGAAATATCTCAAGCTAAGGAGGCATCTCATTATCATAAAAAAATAGTTCTCTTCTTAGACTTTTGTGTCAACACATTTAAAGTCTCTCAAAGCAAACAACAATTGCAAAACTTATAACAATATGCATTGCACACAAAACAAATATTGGAAAAGAAGACATACCTTTAAATCCAAATGAACCAAGTACCCACAAGCAAAAAGAAGTGCAAACAAGAACATCCCGTGTTTTTCCGGTCACCATATTCATTATGCTTCAGTTGCCTTAGCCATTTTTTTTGTGTGCTTGGGGTAACTTAAGTTCTCCTATGTCATCACAAATTTTAAACACACTTTTCTTAACATTGAGATCTTGAGCAATTTTGTAGGATGCATAATCTCAAAAATCATCAAATACTATGTAACTAAGAAGATTACATATTGTTTTCTACATTGATAAACACTCAAAAACTGTAATAGTTATAATTTAAATTATGATTCACTAAACATAGTAATTAATCACAACAAACACAATATTCCATATACACATCCATCGCATTTAACTTTCACTCAAAATCACATAGATTCATTCCCCCACATTTTGTCTCATTTAATCATTAAAATACAACTCAATTTGGATACCATGTATGCAACAAATTTGGAAGACAAAATGAAAAACTAGATTCACAAAGATCACAGGAAAGAGAAACTAATGAACCAAGCAAAAAACTATATATATATATATATATATATATATATATATATATATATATATATATATATATATATATATATATATATATATATATCACCAATAAATATATATCCCACTAGGAAATTCACCAATTGATCACTCACAAACAAATAAATTATCAAGAAGCTCAAATGTTTTCTTCCATGTAGTTTACAAAGAAAAACAAACCATCACATGTCCTGGGAGAGGTTCTAAACTAATTATTGTCCACATAGTTTTCATATAATTCCTCACAAGTATTTTCTTACTACCTCCTATTAGGGGTGCAAGTAAAATTTTCTTAATATAGAACTTAGAAAGTTTTTTTGAATTGAATGGAGTTGAAGAACATGATATTGAGGTTATGTTCGATTATTGATCCAAAAGAATATAAACTTACAAGAGTTTAATGACATGATCGAAATAACATAACTGTGAAGATCAAAACAAATTATGAAGACAAGTTATTTGAAGTTGCATGCTCCTCGAAAGACAAGTAAAGAATCATCGAGGGCTTATAGGTTTCGATCAATTGCACAAAGATGATTTATCAACAGTTTTTCAACAAAGTGTGAAGATACATGTGTCAACATCTTAGATAGTTAGTTCAGATAAATTATACACTTGTACAAATTTTGTAAATCGATCGTTTAGTTGAACTAAACTATAAATAGACACAATGATAGTAATTTTTTCTTGGTTACGAAGATCACATAAACACCTCTACACCAATATGCCGCACAAGAAAATGGCTTCCAGTTGCCAAAAAAAAGTATATGTTCGAACCCATACTTTAATGTAATTTACAATTTTTGTACTTTCATTTACTTGATCAATTTACATTCATTCAAATCTCTTCTTGTACATTTCTTCTCCAAACTCTTAACTCCTTCCAATCAGAATTTCTTTACTCCGAACTTATTTACTTGTTGTTCTTTACCTTTCTACAACTTTTATATTTTTTTTGCATTTGATTTCAATTTACATTTTGAAAGCACTTCACCTTCCTGCCATTTTATATTTGTTTGCATTTCAATTTGATTTACTTTCAAAGCATTTTACTTTACAAATATTTTAATCTTTTTACATTTTGACTTTGCTTCTCAGCCAAATTTACACATTTTTAATTGTTTAAAAAACATCTTCATTATGAAAAAAAAACTATAGATTCATTCAAAAACTAATTTTATTATTATACTCGAAACAAGTATATTTATAAAAAATAATTCAAGTATCTTTAGATTACTAAAAAAATCTTTATTAGAAGAATCAATAAGTTAAATGACTATTTTTAAACAAGATAAGATAATGCATGATAATGTTAAAATCTCATATATTTGATTAATCTCATTATTCTTTTAATCAAAAGTTATACCAACTACTAGTTTGAATAAAAAGAATTCACAATTTCGATTTTGTCACACTAATTAAAATAAGTTGTTGTGATTGATAAGAATCAAGTTTGAAACTATGATAAATTACATTTCGAATACTTAGAAAAATTTCCACCATAAACACTCCCACACTTCCATTTTATAAATTAGATTTGGGTTTTTACGCACAAACAAATGAAAAACATACTTATATATGATATATGCTTACCTTATAATGGCACAAGAAAAATCCCACCATAGCCATGAAGCACTTGTGCATGTCTTTTCACTATGGAGAATGCACGTAATAGATATCAACCGAAATCAACATTGGCATTGAATGTCAAATTGGGAAACATGTGAGGAAGGTAGGTGATTGAGGAGTGTTCGAGATGTTGCTGTGGTGTGGGTAGTTAATTAGTTATCGCATAGAATACATGATTGACAGACATCAAGTGTTAAGTGCATGTTAATAACAGATGCCATGATGTCGACATCGACGATCATGATTGAGAGGTTGCACAAAACTGACAAGAACGAAGAGTCATCGAAGCCATTGTGGGTCACAAACCCCACATTGCAAATTTTTTTTTAATAAATGTGAAATCATCAGATTCATAGTGGTCATGTCTCTAAAAAGGGTGAAATAAAAAATTAGGGAGTTCTCAAGTAGAACATAAAAATTGTTGGAGGATTGCATGAACCACATAAGTCCTTGAGATTGTTGATCTTGTTGTCCATGATCATGATCAAACACGAACAATGAACTAATCATTCACGAACCACCATCTACAAACAAATTAAGCATGAGACGTGCGAATTCACATTGTTCTCTAGGACTTATCCGAGTGGTGTGCACGTCCCCCAATATATAATAGGCTATTCCCAAAATCAATTTGGGGCAACAAAACTAACAAGCTTTTTGTGAGAAAAAGTCAAGAGCTCACACAGAGAAAGAGGAAAGGATATGATTTCCTTTACTCTCTAAACCTTCTTCAATATAAAGGTTAATAGTAATTAATCAAAAATAATTTCTAATTAATACAATTAAATAGATAATAATCCCAATTAAAACATGACATTAATTCACATTAAAACAGGTAATAAATTTGACTAAAGTGATGCCTTAAACTTTTGAAATATTTTAACAAACTATACAACAAACTAAACATGAGATAGAAATCTTCAATCCCCAATTCTTTGTCTTCATCTCTCTCACCCATGAAAAAGTGTCACGTCTGTTAGTTTTGGATGGTCCACTAAACTGTACGACCTATTATGCCTTAAATTTTGATATTTATAAAAGTATAAATTGTTGCTAATTTAATTATTTGATTTTGAGTGCATAGGATCACTTTGTAAAAGGATGACTTAATTGTTATTTACAACTCTAGTAAGTTGCATTCATGCTTAAAGTGGAAAGCATTTTGTTAAGATATATCCCATGTCCAATGCCCTGTAAAATTTATTACATCCACTTATTGTGAAAACTAGTATTTATACACTTAGTGTTCTTACTACTTGCTTTCACTTGTTGTAAGTCACATACATGCTCATTTTATAGTCTTATAAGTGATGTTCATCAAGTATGAAAAGGTAATTTTAGCCATAAAAGGAAGTGCACGATATCTCTTTACGAAATTTAATTTTTCCTCTCTTTATTTGAATTGCTAGCATTTGAATTTAAGGAAAAAATAAAATAGAAGGTTTTACAGAATATTTCTTAGAGGTCATTTTCAATGCAAAAGAAGAACACATGTTGTTGTTTGTACTTTTGTTCCTTTCCTCTCCAATCAGAGTGTGTCATGTCGCCTTATCTCTAGTGTGAGACAATGATCATATCAAGACTTAGTGCTAATCTTATAAAGGATATTTAACTAAAGTCTATAAAAGGTAACCTCTACCCAAACACAGAGCACGAAAAAATATCATATAGAAACGAGAAAATCTCTGAAGCGACCTCCATAAAATCATTGGATGATACATTTGATCTTACACTGCCTATTCTTTGCTAAGCAAAGTTATTTTGCATTTGAGCTTTATTGTCTATCCACTCGTTGAGTGTTTTTGAATTTTTGTATTGATTCAAACTTTTGTTTGTGAAAGCCAAGAGTGACTTAGTGTTTAACAATACTTGAATGTTCTTAGATTTAGGAGGAGTCTAAGGAAGTGCCAAAAGTGGATAAAAGAATACTTGTGTAGGCAAGAGTGGTAGGACAAAATACTTGCTTTGTAATCAAAGTTTTGATTAGTAGAACCCTTTACAATTGCGTAAAGGAGAATTGAACATAGCTTTATTTGAACGAACCAGTATAATCCAAGTGTTTCTACGTCTCTCTTAAGTTATTTGATTAAATATTCTCTTAGTTTTCTCTATCAACTTTGTCTTATCAAGTGTTTTTTAAAAACCTCTTGAAAATATTGCTTCTTATATTTACTAGATGATTAACCTTATTTTCCATCAAACTTGTTTTCTTATCAATGGATGACTCTAGTTTGTATATTTTTCTAAACCTATGACAAAATTTTATTTACAAAAAGTTATTATATTTGATTAACACATTATTCAATCGTCCTTCTAGTGTGGTTGTTGTTATTTCAACATCATTTAATAAAGTCTCATAAGCTTTTTTTCTTACGTTTGACAAAAACGAATGACGTTATCCTATATCTCTAATGTTACGTTCTAACGCTTCCAAAGCAATTCTTCTATAGAGTGGTATCGTCACTATCGGCGGAGCAACCACGCTATTGCAACAACGATAATCTTGGTTGTGGGGAGAGAGGGGAAAGAAGGAGATGTGTTCCAAAAAGAGAAGAGAAAAATGTATTTACATGTCTATTTTTATTTCAATCAATAATTAAAATTATATCTCAATTGTATGATTTTTGGTGAATTTCTATTAGACCCTTTGAATTTCCAATGTGATTTTGTTTAGATATCTTATAAAACAATGTCTTTGTTAATTACATGGATTAATTTATTTGTGTTATTTCTGTTATGAAAAATTTCTCTATTTGGAAACTTAGTTAATTTTTAATAGCTATTATTTCAATGAGAGAGGAATGATGTTATGCTAAAATAATAATAAATAATCTTGGAAGTATAAAAGATTAAGTATTCTCATTGAAATTTTTTATTTTGATAAAATAGTCTTTGATGTTATCGTGTGCCCTTGAAAGGTGTTATTTTCATGAAAATGGTTTTGATAGCATATTGTACATGTGATTTTCTTTACCTTATATTTGTGAGATGAATTTGATTGCTTTGTTGACACAATCTGATCTTGAAAAAAAAAATAAAGAGACTTGTAGAGATGTAAGGAAGATTTTGTTGAAAATGCAGCTCTAAACATTTACTTTTCAACTTGAAATGCTTTTTCCAAAAGGAATTTCCAAATTTGTCTTGTTTTTCTAATCAACTTTGATTTTATGGTGATTGACACTATTAAATATTTTTGTAAAGTTTTGTAAATATGTAAAAGGTAATCTATACAAATTATGCCATGAATTACATTTAGAATTTTTTTTAATGTATAAAGAAATTATTATAACCTTGGTAGATCTTATATACAAATCTAAAATTTAAAAGTTCTTAATTAGTTCACTTTATGAACTCCAATGTCAATACCTATAGTTTTTCTTATTTTCTTGTTTTTTTAATGAATTTTTATTTTATGGTGATTTACACTATTAAATATTTTTGTAAAGTTATGTAAATATGTAAAATGTACTCTATACAAATTATACCATGAATGACATTTAGAAAAATATTTTGAATATATAAATAAATTTTTATAATCGGAGTAGATCTTATATACAAATCTAAATTTGAAAGCTTTTAATTAGTTTACCGTATGAACTCCAATGTTAATAACTATGGTTTTCCTTATTATAAATGTTAGAACCACATTGACATGTAGTGAATTTTAAATGTTATAAAGCCTTTAAATCCATTGTTCTTTTAATTCAAAGACTTTTATTACCTTTATAACAAAATCAGGAAACATAAGAATAAATCATAGTTAAACAATAATTTTGATAACATTATCAAACATGCAAATGAAAAGTTTTAAGTTTAGAGAAGAAATTGAGGGTGAGAGGATATACTACAAAAATATAAATGCATATGCAGTAATTTGACTTCTAATTGACAAGAAAGTAACCTTGTATTTGGATCAGGAATTTCAAAATTTTAAGGAATTTGAAATGCCAAGAATTTGAATTGCTTTGATTTTAATTTCCTTCATTTTTCAAATGCTTTGTTTGGATAAATCAATTCAAATTTCTTTCATTTTAAATTCTTTGTTTGAATAGGACAATTCAATTTCTTCCATATGCAAAATTTCAATTTAATATTTTAAATAGATGAAATTTTAATATTAAAATTTATAGAAAATAAACACAATCTAATTTTAAAATATTAATTGAAAAATATTTTCAATTTTTAATAATTTATAAATATAAAATATTGATAATTTTAACCAAGGTTGTTTTGTCTAGTCACAACCAGTGATGTTTTTTAATGACATCAACTAAGGCTATTTTTCGATCGACATCAAATAGGGTTTTTTCTTGTCAAAGTATGTTGGGGATATTTTTTAGTTGACATCAGCCGGGGCTATTTTTTGGCTAACGTTGGTTGAGTCTATTTGTCAGCCGATGTTGGTTAGATTTTTTCTACCAACGTCAGCTAGAGTTTGTTTGGCCGACACCGGCTAGAGTATTTTCGAATGACATTGACCAAGGCTATTTTTAGCCAACATCGGCCTAAAATATCCTAGCAAACGTTGACAAAAAAATATACCGAATATCGGCTAAAAATAGCTTGGTCGATGTCGACCAATAGAACCTATCCGATGTCGGCCGAAAAATGTCATTGGTCAACGTTGGCCGAAAAATCCCTAGTCGAAGTTGGCTAAAAAAAATAGCCCTGACCAATGTCAGACAAAAAACCCTACCCAACATCGGCTATAAAATAGTCTTGCCTGATGTTGGCTAAAAAATAGCTCTAACCGATGTCGACGGAAAAAATTCTAGTGGATGTCGATTGTAAGAACCTAGTCGATGTCGACTAAAAATAGTCATGCCCGATGTCGGTCAAAAATACCTAGCTGGTGTTAGCAGAAAAAACCCTAGCCAACATCAACCGAAAAGCCTAACTGATGTGGTTAATAAATAGCTCTGGGTGATGTCAGCTAGAAAACCCTAGTCGATGTCAGCAAAAAAATCCTAACTGACATCGACTAAGAAAATATAGTTGACATCAGCCAAAACACCCTAGCTAACATCAGCTAAAAAATAACCTTAGTCGATATTGATTAAAAAATAGCTTTGGTTGATGTTGGCTGGAAAAACCTAGCTGACGTCGGTTGAAAATCCCTAACAGGTGTTTACTCAAAAGTTAGTCATGACCGATGTTAGTGGAAAAAATCTAGTCAACATTGGCAAAAAAAAAAAATCATTGGTCAACATCAATTGAAAAAACCTAGATGACAACGATCAAAAAAATCCTTGGCCGACGTTAGCAAAATTTTCCCATGACTGACGTCAGTGAGAAAATAACCCTAACCAACATCGTCTAAAAAAAATCTTAGTCGATATCGGCAAAAAATAGCTTTGGTTGACATCATACAAAAAAGTTGTGACCGAAAAAACCTTGGCCAACGTCAGTGAAAAACAACTTATGTCAATATCGACCGTAAAAACTTTGGTCACCCGTAGTTGTGAGTGTTGAGTGAGAAAGAGTCGTGAGCAAGAATGTGAGTTAGAGCGAGCATCTCCGAAAAAAGAATTTCAAATTCTATATTTTTTGAGAGAATTTGAAATTCTACTATTTTAATCAATCAAAATGATTCATAAAAATACCAAAAATTAAATCTCCTTTCAAATACTCTATCCAAACAAGCTATTTTATTACAAATCATTTTAAATTCCTTAAAAAAATGAATTTCCCTGTTAAATTGCTCCATCCAAGCACACTATAAAGGAATTGTGTAGGGAAACGGAAAACAAGAAGAGGGTTGGATTGTGTTTCTTAAAAGGAAAATGAAATGTGCAACAAATATACATTTAATAGACGATATAATCAAATTCTTTGTTTTATCAAAACTTATGAAAAATAACGTATGAATGAATCACAATTCAAGGTTAGATAAAACAAATAAGTGTAAAGAGAAAAATACAAAATTTCTATATTGGTTGTCTCCACCGTTGAGAATATGTCCAACTCTTGGCTAATCCACCAAATTCTACTATAACTAATCAATGTTACAAGTATTTTTTTTCTCAAGCCAATTCTGGCTCAAACCCAAGTAGTTTTACCATTGTCTCTTCAAGCAAATCTCTCAAGTATTATTTGAATCAAGCCTCTTCATACTTCAAGAAATCTTATATATTTGTTTAAAGGTTCAAGAGAACACTGACTTTTATCATCTTTTAAACAAATACAAGGACAAATTCAAATCTATCACTCTCAAATATACAAATGGTTTTGGGAGCTATGGTTCTAATTTAGAAAAGTTACAACTTCAAGAAATCTTACAAATTTGTTTAAAGGTTCAAGAAACACTGACTTCTATCATCTTATAAACGAATACAAGGACAAACTCAAATCTATCACTCTCAAATATACAAATGGTTTTGGGAGCTAAGGTTATGACTTAGAAAATTTACAAAGAGATTTGAATACTCAGATTGCTTGTTTGTACGTATGTTTCTCTAACTTGTGAACTTCAAATCTTCAACTATTTATAGGATTCTTCACGAGATAATCGTTGTGATTGTGATGTCTTTGTCTTTGTCTGTGTGGTGAGAAGTGTTCGTTGAAACATTTAATGCATGTCACAAACTTGTTAAATTGGTCTAATAAAGCAATTTGTTTATCTTCTTGTGTTTGAACTTCCATATCTAGTGTCAATAGACATAACTTCTTTTTCATACTAAAGTAAAATTGGTCTAATAAAACAATTTGTTTATCTTGTTTTGACACGCCTTTTAATGTAGTAGGAAGTTTTTCTATTGACTTCTTTCTTTTTCATCCTTTTTGACAGATCTTATGAATAATAAAACATATATTCTCTGCACAAAGGATCAAATTATTAGAGCATAAAGTGTTTATAAATGCATAAACTCAATATCCTTAGATTATTGTATGTCAAGATAGACACAAACACCATGAGCTTTTCAATAAACATTTAGACACATATTTCATAAGTTATTATTTGATTGCATAAATCAAAATATTGGAGGGCTCTAATTCATCTTATAACTTAACAAACCGTATAAAAATATGCTGAGAGAACATACATTTTGCTCTTAGAATCGATAACCATAATGTGTGGTGCTATAGGGACTTGTGTAAGTGTTTTGACCAAATAAGAAAGGCATGTGTAAAACTTCTTAGAAGTGACTCATTATGATGTTGTCATCTGTGGCCATCCATGTATTCTCGATAATCACTTATAAGTTATTGAATGATATATCTTCAAGCTTATTTTCCTTGAACTTCAAATAATATTTGCAAGAACTTCCATACTTATCATTCTCTTTGAGTATGTTTGGTAGATGGGGAAATGAGAGAAACAAAGAAGAAATAAGATAGGTTCCACATGGGT
This sequence comes from Glycine soja, assembly GCF_004193775.1. NCBI lineage: Eukaryota > Viridiplantae > Streptophyta > Magnoliopsida > Fabales > Fabaceae > Glycine > Glycine soja. The sequence goes on along the minus strand of NC_041017.1, from coordinate 27,936,531 downwards.
CCACACCTTCTACACTCTACTTTAATTCAAATATCTCATATTTCCATTAAGTATATTTTCATCTTCTGAACCAAACATGCTTTTCATTCAAGTTCTAATTCTCTAAAATTTGTTTTAACCCTCGAATGTATTTTTGAGTATATAATTTTTTCACCTTCGCAACATAACTCCCGAATATGTCTTCAACAACTAACTTTTATTTTAGTTTAAAGACTAGTACTTCGAGATTCACTTTCAACTAGCCTTTTTACTTAGTCAAAACTTCTAACATCCAATACTTGAAATTTTTTTAAGTGACACAAAAAATTACAACTTACAACCTTAAAAAATGTACTTCCTTATTTATTGTTGTTTCTCTTGACTTGTTAATGCATCTTCAGAAATTATGTTAGTGTTGGGGTTGTGAGTAAAATTTTATAAATGTAGAGATTTTATGTCGTGTTAAAAACTGGCTAATTTAATTTGTCGTGAAAACATTGCTTTCGATTGGTGGTTCGAGGAGGAGTATATTTTGATTGAGAGTGAATCTCTATAAGTTGATGTTATGATTAAGTATTGACATTAGAATCAAGTGCATATATATTATTTAGTAAGATTTGTAAGTCATTCTATTTTCATGAACGAATGAGGATTTGATTACCAATTTGAAAGAAAGTTTACTGGAGGTGTAATGCTCATTTCGATGGACAATCAAAATGTGAAAGTTGATAAAGAGAAAGAAGCTTACGGGAAGTGTACTGCTAATTTTGATGGACAATCAAAATATGAAAGTTGATAAAGAGATTTATCTTATGAAACATTTAAAAAATTTCTAAGTGTTTGGTGATTTCAATTTGTAAAAAGTGTTTTTGAAAACAAATCATTTGAAGACACAAATGAAAATTCATCGAAGACACATGACTTTTAAACACACATTCGAAGACAATTATTAATGGTTTTCTGATAGAAGAAACAAAGATAATTATCAAGGGTTTTTTGATAGAAGAAATCAAAAAGACAGTTATCAACAGTTTTTTCGACTGACAGAACAAAGACAATTGTAATAATCTTAGATCGTTTATTTGAATAAGTTGTACACATGTATAAATTTTTAATTCGAATATAAAGCAAAAAACTATAAATAGGCACGTTGGTAGTCATTTTTTTCTCTAGGAACATGTATGTTCAAACCCATATTTTGACGCAACTTATCTTTTCTGTCATTCATTTTCTTTTGGTCAATTTACTTTATTGAAATTCTTTTCTATATTTCTTGTCCAAACTCTAAACTTTTTCTAATATCCATTTCTTCTCTAAACTCTTACTCTTTTATTTTTCTTCATTTTATATTGCATTTCGATTACACGATCAATTACACTTTTACTTCTCCACATAATCGAAAATTTTCTACTTCAATTTCATCAACAATTATATCTTTACTTCTAAAGATATCTTAACTTTGCACAACATTTTGAATGCATCGTTACTTGTTCAATTTTTTAAAAATTAATTTCATTGTTCTCCTAGTTGAAAGTTAAAACACTGCTAGTTTAACCATAACAAAAAAGAACTCAATGGTGATTTTATCCCACTAAATAAAATAAGTTGTTTGGATTATTAAAATCAAGAATAGAAGAACTCAAACAAATTTCCACCATGATAAACCTTTAAATTTTCTTCTATCTTTTTACCTTTTAAAGTAAATATATGCAATCCATATATTGATATGAACTCACTTAAATTTATTTAAATTGATTTGATTTAAATTATCAGCAAAACTCAATCCAAGTCTTTTTAATAATTTGAACACATTTTAATTATGTTTGGTAAAACTGGCTGAAAAATTAGTTGAGAGTTGAAAAACTAGTTGGTAACTGGAACTTGAAAGCTGAAAAATTAATTTATTAAATTATAAGTATTCGATAAAATTAATTATTGAAGTAATTAAAAAATTTCATAAATATATTAATAATAAAAATTAAAGAAAACATAAAAAGATAGAAATTAGAAGTTAGCATTTTTAAAAATCCTATTTTAAGTAACATTTCAAAAAAATACTAGAAGCTAAAAAATATTATTTATCCAATAGTCAAACAAGTTTTTTTAGTTAATAAAAAAATTAAAAATTAACTAAGATAACTCATTAAACATAATTATCTCTTATTACTTTCTTTTGGAGCAAATCCGTTTCCCTTATATAAGAGAAGAGACTAAAAGGGCATCAAACCTTTCAAATCTCAAAACCTACCGCCTACCATTTGCGATCATTTCTCTTCAATGCAATTAATAAAAGTACTATTTATCCTCTGTCTTCCATTTTGCCTATCATGTTCGTGTATATAGCATCATAAAAAATTCATTGAATGAAAAGGAAAGCTCCATTCTCTTCTCTCTTTATACTTAAAAAGAAAAACAAACGCTAGCTTATTCCTAAACAATTCTCCTTTCTTGTCCATATTAGCCATATAGTTGAGCAGCTAATCCTGCCTGGCCAGGCATATATAAAAAAGAAGAAGAAACCGCGTTTTGATCTTGTAATTCCCGTCCACCACAACAACACTCTAAATCCCAAGATTTCTACAAATCATGCCCTTAACCCTCCCACCAAGCCCTTCACACCACACCATCATCATTCTCTCATCAGTTCATTCACACTGGACCCATTTCACAACAATAGCCAGATCATAACACACCCCATTCCCTTGGCATCTTTCAACAACCTCCTCTTGGCCGTTTTCTTTTTTCCTCCATCAAAGCCGAAATTATAGCTCCAAATTCACACACCCAATCCAACCCCTTTTCGTCAATCACTCCCTCCCCCACTAAGGGGTCTTAGCTTTGTTGAAAAAGGTAAGTGACTATTGTAAATTTCTTAGATAAGTGGACGATTCCTACGAATAAAATAAAAAAAAGTCACTCCCTCTTCCAATAAAGACTCAATTTTTTCACAACTTGGACTTTGGAACTTGGATCCGAGAAGAAGTGAATGGCTGACATAGTGAAGCAACTGTTGGCAAAGCCGATCCAGCTGGCGGACCAAGTGGCCAAGGCAGCGGAAGAGGCCAGTTCCTCCTTCAAGCAAGAGTGTTTAGAGCTGAAATCCAAGACGGAGAAGCTGGCCGGGCTGCTCCGGCAGGCGGCCCGTGCCAGCTCCGACCTCTACGAGCGGCCCACGCGGCGCATCATCGCCGACACCGAACTGGTCCTCGACAAGGCCCTCTCTCTAACCCTAAAGTGCCGCGCCAACGGCCTCATGAAACGCGTCTTCAGCATCATCCCCGCCGCCGCCTTCCGCAAGATGTCCTCCCAGCTGGAGAACTCCATCGGCGATGTCTCCTGGCTCCTCCGCGTCTCCGCCCCCGCCGAGGACCGCGCCGACACCGAGTACCTCGGTCTCCCCCCCATCGCTGCCAACGAGCCCATCCTCGGCCTCATCTGGGAGCAGGTCGCCATCCTCCACACCGGCTCCCTCGATGACCGCTCCGATGCTGCCGCCTCCCTCGTGTCGCTCGCACGTGACAACGACCGCTACGGCAAATTAATCATCGAGGAAGGCGGCGTCGGACCCTTACTGAAGCTTATCAAAGAAGGCAAAAAAGAAGGGCAAGAGAACGCCGCAAGAGCAATTGGGCTTCTCGGCCGTGACCCTGAGAGCGTGGAACTCATGATCCACGCTGGTGTTTGCTCTGTCTTCGCCAAAGTCCTCAAAGAAGGTCCCATGAAAGTGCAAGCCGTGGTGGCTTGGGCCGTGTCGGAATTAGCTGCGAAATACCCTACATGCCAAGATCTTTTCGCTCAGCATAACATCGTTCGGTTGCTTGTAAGTCATCTTGCGTTTGAAACCGTTCAGGAGCATAGTAAATACGCCATTGTTAGCAACAAACCTACATCAATTCATGCTGTTGTGATGGCTAGTAATAATAGTGGTAATAATTCTAATGGCAATAGTAGTGTGAAGAAGGATAGTGAAGATGAGGAGAAGCAGATGCAGAGTAGGATGCAGCATCCCTTGGGTGATAGGTCAACAAATCAGATGCATAGAGTGGTCACAAGTACCATGGCAATGCATGCTGCCAACAAGCAGCAACAGCCCAATCAAGGCAATGAAGGAACTCTGAACTTGCAGGGTCCGAAAGTGAATGGTAATGGCAAGCAAAACCATCAGTCTCACCAGCAAAGCTTCTCGTATTCCGGGATTAACATGAAGGGGAGGGAACTTGAGGACCCTGAGAATAAGGCCTACATGAAAGCAATGGCCGCGAGGGCGCTCCGGCAGCTGGCCAAGGGTAATGTGGCCATTTGCCGGAGCATCACGGAGTCCAGGGCTCTGTTGTGCTTTGCCATACTGCTTGAGAAAGGGTCTGAGGATGTGAAGTACAACTCTGCCCTGGCAGTGAAGGAGATCACGGCAGTGGCAGAGAAAGATGCTGAATTGAGAAGATCGGCATTCAAGCCGAATTCTCCGGCCTGCAAGGCGGTTGTTGATCAAGTGCTTAAGATCATAGAGAAGGAAGATACAAAACTCTTGATTCCTTGCGTAAAGGCTATTGGGAATCTGGCAAGGACGTTCCGAGCAACGGAGACGAGGATAATCGGTCCCTTGGTCCGGCTTCTTGACGAAAGAGAGGCTGAAGTGTCTAGGGAAGCAGCTATCTCTCTCACGAAATTTGCTTCCTCGGAAAACTACCTCCACCTTGATCACTCCAAGGCAATCATAAGTGCCGGTGGTGCGAAACACTTGGTCCAGCTTGTGTATCTTGGAGAACAGACAGTTCAGATTTCAGCACTAGTTCTGCTCTCCTACATTGCATTGCATGTGCCAGACAGTGAGGAACTTGCTAGGGCTGAGGTGCTTGGAGTGCTTGAATGGGCTTCCAAGCAACCAAACGTGACGCAGGACGAAACCCTCGAGGCATTGTTGCAGGAATCCAAGGGTAGGCTGGAGCTTTACCAGTCTAGAGGTTCAAGAGGATTCCAAAAATTACATCAATAGGATGAAGGGTAAGTTATTCATTGTTGTGGTTGTGAGGTTTGTCAATCATTGGTATTGATCCATTGTTCTTGTGAGTGTATATACAATCAAATGTCTTATCCAATTGTTCAAATTTGTTTTCAACTATAAAGGGAATTGTTTGTTGCCTAATCCATTTGTTCTAACTTACCTTACCTTACCTTGCTTTCTTGTTAACCCTCTTATGGAATGTAGTACCCCATAGTATACGCCAATATCAGCAGCTATACTTTGTAATCGTGCCTTTTAAACAGCCCCCGGTAGCTCTTTTCTAATGGAAATGTAAAATGTACTTATAAACTTTTTCCCTCTGGGTTAGTCAGCTAGAAAATGCTACTTAAGTTGCTAATGGGATTCAATTTAACAATGATAACTCCACTAGTAGCAAATGTCTGTTCTCAATAATGGTCATATGATAATTTTCATAACGAAAAACCTATTTGTTATATTGACTTATATATAGGTCACGGCTAAAAACAGAGGCTGATACATGTTCTAAAAGATGCTCCAGTTTTCCAACTTTCTTTTACCATCTTAAAGTCAGGAAGTTTATATTGGTTATGGATGAATAAAAAAAAGTTGCCGAATGCCTTGTTAAATCTAGTGCTTTCATGGCAACCAATCAAAAGTGAACAAAACAAAGTCAGAGTTTATATTGGTTATGGATGAATAAAACAAAGTTGCCGAATGCCGTGTTAAATCAAGTGCTTTTTCATGGCAACCAATCAAAAGTGAACAACACAAAGTGGCCGAATGCGTTGTAAAATCAAATGCTTTCATGACAACCAATCGAAGTTGATAATTTCCCAAAACTTGAATTGCCAAAGCAATTTGTATTATTCCATCAGAAAGTGAAAATAATAATAGTAATAATTTGCGGGGGGTGGTGGTGGCAGCTGAACCCTCTTCAGCTAGTGAAGTCAGTGGCATGGGGGCCAATATAAGAATATGATCATCATTTTTAGCTCGCATATATTCATTTTTATTGGCCATATTATATTTATGTTTGCAAGCATAACACGTAGGAAAACGGTATCCATCATGGTGGATAAATTGCTATCATCTAGAAAAAAGTTTTTTTTTTTTTTTTTCTGTTGGTAAATGTTAATATTATTAGAAATATCACTTAAGAAGATTCAAACCTGTGACATCTCTCTCCTTCCTTCTCTTTTTACCCTTCTCAAACTTGCTGAACCAACTTTATATTTCCATCATCTAGAGAAAATGTTGCCATTACCACAAACCACGAGGAATTAAGGTAAAAAGGAATGGCCATAACGTTGTTCAAAAGATTCTAAGAATAGACAACTAACTAGCTGTGCACTACAGAGATATAGAACAACTGCTAAGAAAGTGACATTTTTCCTTTTATTACAAGAAAACCCATCAACATACCAAAGAGAAACAATACAACATTACAGCCAAACAAGTGAAATCCTTCCCTCAGAATACAAAATGGTCATCAAGCTAGAAATGGGGCTCTAAACGAGAGCATTCCATGAGAAGTTAAAAACTATGATATTTATTTTCTTGAGTTATAAGACTGAGAATAATGATATTTTTACTTCATATTTTCACAACAGTTTCTATAGTAATTTTTTTTTTCCCTATCTATCTTCATCACATTACACATCTCATCTTATCCCACAATTGTCTTTCTTTTCTTCTGTTCTCTTTCTTTACAATAGAAATTATTAGCCATTCAAAGCCAATTCCGACCACAGCAAACTCCCTCGTCCCACTGGGTACTCATCAATCTACCCTACAATACTCTATCAAAAACCAACATTTAGGAATGCTGAAAGTGGAGCACAACTCATTCACACTCCTACACCACAAAGTTTGGCCACTCGTGTAGCATGCAAGTTTGATGAGTGAGAGTGATTTTTAACTTTCAACCAAGCAATAATGATCCAAAATCAAACAGGAAAAAAAACCAATGTGTCTTCAAAAGCAATCATTTGTGTTAATTTAGTTTTAAAAGTATGTAATTTCTGAACTTGTTATCTGATAATAAATTAATCTTTCCAATACCAAATAAACTCAATCTAGACACTAAATTATCTTAAGATCGATAGATTAAAGACTAAATTGGCAAAGAATGATAATTTATCAAACTTGGGGATTAAATTATATACACGGTAAAATTATATACCACTTTCAGACATAATTATATACTGTATTACTTCAAAGTTAATCTTTCTATTATCAAACTCGACTTTCATTACTCTCCTTAATTCCCCTCTTAATTGATTGCCTACGTGTATGATGTACCGCATTCATTTACTTGTATTCTCGCAATGATGACTAAAAACAGAATCACAAATCCACGGGAGAGACAACATTACAATGAGAAAAGAAATTTCAAAATCAAAATCGAAATCAAAATTAGACATTCCAGTTTTCAAATTGACAAGTGTTCCGCTCCTGAAATCTGAATCCAACGTGGACGAAAGCACCATTGTGTCAATAACATCACACCCACATTACCACGATACCTTATGTAGTTTATAATGAGAACAAAAAATTCAATTAAATACTATAACAAACAAGTATTTTTTTTTCTTAAAAAAAATTAAGAACAGAAAAGGTGATAATTTCCGAGTATGGAAAATCAACGAAGATCCAGCGAATACGAGGTTTTAAAAATTCAGCGATTTTAGGGTGAAGTAGTTGTGGAGGTTCGACAGCGATGATTTTGTTATGGAAAAGGAGTGATTCCATCATTATAGGAAGACAGTTCTACTACCGTTCGTTCAAACTTTCAAAGCTTCAGCACCTTGAGTAAAAAACGCTCCGTTTTGAGCTTTTTTGCTCTTTGAGCACAATTGCTTGCAATTTTGGACTGGGCTTAGAATTGGTCAGAATTATTAGCGGAGTATTGCTTCCTGCACCCAGTCGATTTGCCTCCTGCGCCCCATAGAAAACATTTATGATCCCAAATGGACAAAAATGCCCTTTACTCTCATTAGGCACCCCCAACCTAACACCTCTTCGGCTATCTCTTTTTTGACTTTTTTATGAAAGAAATATTAAAAAAAATATTTACAAAAATAGAGTAGTTTCTAAACTATTTACATGACATGTGTTGTTTTTTTCATCTAAGATAACAAAAGACATTATCCCGACTTTGTGCTCATTTTTTGTTTGTAGGAGGAGACGCGACTCAGGATAATGCCTCCTATTTTGGTCTTTGCACTTTTTTACATTTGTTATACCAACAACAAAGGTAAAAAAAAAAAGAATACGAAAAAAAGTTTTTTTATATCATCATAGATATAATTGATGTAAAAAAGGATAACAACCAAAACAAGAGGTGTCACCTGAATGGTGTGCCTTGGATAAAAAATTAACAGTAAGTGTTACTTAAAGATGACACCTCCTACATTTTAGGTGGGAAAAACAATTCATATATAATATAAATTGTTTTGAAATTATTCTATTTGTGTAAATAGTTTTTTATAATACAACTTTTCGTAAAAAAGAAAAAGTCCCATTTTCCTTTTGTGTGCTGCCAACCCGCTCACCTTTTCCATTTCCATTTTAATGTTATCTTGGAATTGAATACCCAAGAAAGAAAGGATTAGATGTAAATCTAAATGGGGATTATGTTTTTGAGACGTCTAAATTGGGATTATCAACTATCAGTTTCTCTCTCTCTCACTCTCTCTCTCTCTGCACAACTGAAATAATGACAACAATTACATACATTGTGTAGAGGACCTTGTCCTCTTTACTAAATCAAGCATTAGTCCATTTACGTCATTGTTATGTGATGGTATTTTTAATGAAGCACTCCGGACGTTGCTGCACCTCCGAAGCGCCTTGGACACTGCTGCTTTTCCTTTCCCATTTCCATTTGTGTGCTTAGCCACCAAAGCTCTTCCCCATCAGCGCCGTTTCAGCTATGGTCTTCCTCTTCTTCTTCTTCTTCTTCTTTTTTTCAACTACTTAAGGTTTGCTTGTTATCTGGATTATACTTTTTGTGTCCAGAATAGTTAGATGTTCATCATGTTTTCTTTTCTTATATATTCTACCCCCAACATGATTGCTAGAGTTTGCAGTGTACAAGTTAATTGAGGTGGGTCAAGAAGCTCCGGTCTAGGGGAAATAGGCGTTTGAGGAAGAAAGGGTAATATTGGCATATTTTAAAACAAGGAGTGCAGAAAGTAAAATGTAGGTGCCAGAAGTAATACTCTTATTAGTGGCAAAGTTGGGCTAAATTTGTAAAGCACTACTTTGCATATAGGCTCTTTTTTCCTGCACCCACAAACCTCCATCTCACCCCTTTTACATCCGCACATTCTCAAAAGATTAATCTAGAATGTAATTTTATATTTTAGATTAAGCTTCTCAAAATGTAAAAGGGGGACACAATTGAATATTTTTAAAGGAAGATTTATTCATTAAGTTTCTATAGTTCTACAAACTTTATCTTATATTTATACACTTAAAAATGATTTCTTTTAGTCCTTGTATAAACACTTTTAGATCTTTTTAGGTCCTTGTTGTTACACAAATTTTACTTTTTAGTCCTTACTAATTTTGTAACAAAAAGAGACCAAAGGGAGATCAAAGGAATACAAAAGTGCTTATATAAGAATTAAAATGAATGATTTTTAAGTATAAGATCTAAGAGATGATTTTAGTTCTACACTTAAAAATCACTCCTTTTAACCCAAGTACACTACTTTTAGATTCTTTTTTTATCTTTGTCATTATACAAATTTTACCTTTTAGTCCTTTCCAATTTTATAGTAATAGAAATTAAAAGAGATGAATTTTAATTATAAAGACTAAAAGTTAAATTAAAGTTTATGCAATTATAGGGGTCAAATAAATATTTATTTTCTTTCAAATGAGTAAATAGTATACAAATTAATAGTATAATATAATTATCCAATCACAAATTTTCGTGTATAATAAAATTTTTAATTTGTACTTCAACTTTCTTACTGATTAATAATGTAAAAAATTTACATTGACATAATAAAAATTAAACTTTTTATAAATAGCCTAGTGTAATTTTTAATTTAGACAATTACATTTTTGACTTTTTGATATGTTACGAATAAACTAATGATTTGAGATCATTTTAAGATATTTTTCCTTTTTTTAATTAACCTAATTTTAAAAATAAGGATTCAAGTTACATTTTCAATCCCTTTCCATCATTTTCCATTTTTGTTTTTGTTCTTGTTGAACTCTGTTCTCATCACCTTAGATGCAAACATAGAATAAGACATTGCCCAGTCAAGTTGGTTTTCTGAAGGGGAGAAATATCATTTAAAAATGAAGCGAAAACAGTAGATTTTTCTAAACTTTTTGTGGTGAAGCAAAATTCAAGATTCTAATGATATTGGCTCATTCTCTATATTTGATCAAAATGTCTTGAAAATAATTTTAAAAAAATTAAAAACTTAGGTGATATTTAGTTTGAGTGTTTATTTTATATTCTTTTATTTTTTTTTAAATTTTAAGATTTTAAAAATATATATCAAAAAGAAAATACTTTAAGGTATCAATGCATTTTCACTTCTTGAAAAAAAGACTGAAAACATTAATTTATTATTTTCAATTTTGGGATTGTTTTTAAAATTATTTTCAGAGAAAATGTTTTATAAATTTTAAAAAAACATATTTTCACTTTTATTCTTTATTTTCTTGGAAAATGAAAATATAAAAAATACTCAAATCAAACGCTACATTATATTTCAATATAAAAGGAAAAGAAAATATAACGGTAGCCTTTTAGCGCATATCTTTCTGTTTTCTCTCTAAATCATGAATCTATATATTACTTGATGGCAGCCGAAAGAAAGGAAACAAAATAAAATTATGTAAGCTATTTTTTTATGATGTTATAAATGTGAAATAATTATTAACTTTATTAAAAGAATTCGAATTTAGTTCTACTTGAACTAAAATAATATTGGTATAGGTTTTTACTTGTTTAAAAAGAGGAAATGGAATTATTTCAGGAATAATTTATTAATAAAATTATTTCATCAATAACTATTTATAAATATGAAATTTTATTATTTCAACCATTAAATATTTTAATATTATCTTAATGATCACACACAATAAGTTTAGATAAATAAGATATTTGTAATTATGTAATATTATACTGAATATTTACTTATATTTTAAAGATATATTATAGTTAAATTGAATTTATTAACTGAAGTATTAAATAGTTTTAATTTTTTTTTAAAAAAAGTTATAGACCTAAATTCATTTAATAAAGTATCAAATATTGTTAAATATTTTACTTTAAAATGAAAAAAAAAATTATCGGTGCTATTATTTGAGAAATGAGGTATTAATAAAAAAAGAAAAATAATCAAATAAACTATTTTGCCTCATATAATAGAGAAAAAATGAATTAAATTTTATTATTTTGTTGGTACAGACTATATATATTTTATCAGAGACAATTATGCTCTAATAGATTAAATTATATTATTTTATTATTTCTTATATCATTTTAAATAATTTAAAAAAGAATTATACTTCATGTTTTCAGGTTATATTCTATTCCATCACATTTTTTTGTTGTTGCATTGCAACCGAAGCAACATACATAATATTATATGTAAGGAGATATTTGAAAGTCGGAGATACCATCACAGTGTCACACCACGTACACTTATCCTAATATAATATCCGCCACTTCATTTGCTTCCAAATCTCGTCCACTCAAATCTTATACTCCTCTCTTGTCTGTGCAATCAAAACAACAACATTCATTCATACTGATCACTTCCTTGCCTATTGCACATTCTTCATCACTTCATTCAACATTTCTCTCTCCCTTAGCTAGTTTTTACCAATGGCTGCTGCGGTTAGTGCTGCAGTCTCTTTTCCATCCACCAAGTCTACCTCTCTCCCAAGCAGGACCTCCATCATTACCCCAGAGAGAGTTGTATTCAAGAAGGTATTGTTTCACAAACATGTCATTATTGTTTTCTTTTTTTAAGACAAGGTTTCTCCCATTAGAATTAGAACTTCCTCTCCATATCCAAAGATGTGTAATTCAGTTGATTAAGTAGAGTGTGTCAGTTATTGTAGTTCCGGTCTTTGATTCCTATGAATAAATAAAGAATTTCATCTTGATGATCTATGTTGACTTTTAATACGAATCTTTATTATTGTATCTATAAAAATGTATCTTGTTTTATCTAAGTTTTGTCAAACTTTTATTTTTTTAATGCAATTGAGGATTGAGATTACAATTTTGGATGATCTGGGTTGTGAATTATGGTTTCTTTCTCAGGCTTCATTGCAATACAGAGATGTTTGTAGCAGTGGAAGGGTAGTTTCCATCAGAGCTCAAGTCACCACTGAGGCTCCAGCCAAGGTTGAAAAAGAGTCCAAGAAACAGGATGAAGGTGTGGTTGTGAACAAGTTCAAACCCAAGACCCCTTACGTTGGTAGATGCCTGCTCAACACAAAGATCACTGGGGATGATGCTCCAGGAGAAACTTGGCACATGGTCTTCAGCACCGAGGGTTGGATGCTCATTCGTTTTCCCTCTATTTTCCTTTCCTTTCTTTTACTTTACCCCCCATAGAGCGTAAAGTAGACTGCTGATAAAATTTGTGTTTTTGAGCTAAAATTTGTGTTATTATTGCAGGAGAGATTCCTTACAGAGAAGGACAATCAATTGGGGTAATTCCAGATGGTGTTGACAAGAATGGCAAACCTCATAAACTGAGATTGTATTCTATTGCTAGCAGTGCCATTGGTGATTTTGGAGATTCCAAGACTGTGAGTATCATGTCATATTTTACATTATTGTTTCTGGGGTTTAATTTTTGAAGACTATAAAACTTTATATTTTTTTATCAATTTTGTTGCTTTCATACTTTGAGTCTTGTTTTAAACTTGCTTCAGTTGCATGTCTATAGTAAGAGAGATAGAGATAAATGATAGGTATCGATGAGGTGTTTATATGTATCATTGCTCAGTCCAAAATTGTGTGCTGAACTGCTAACTACCTTTCATTTACTGTGAACTTAACAATTTAACTTGACTATCTATTGTACAACATGTTTTCATTTCATTACCCAAGACTTCAGTTATGATTTGATATGATTGCTTCCATACAGGTTTCTCTATGCGTGAAACGGCTAGTGTACACAAATGAAAATGGAGAAATTGTCAAGGGAGTCTGCTCAAATTTCTTGTGTAAGGATGAGTAGTTTTAGATTTTACATAATGTAGGCTGGAAGAAATTTAGTTATATCGTTTTTTGGTTGATTTACTTTGTTATACTAAATGGTATATACCCTTCTTTTACCATTTATTTATATTCCTCTTTATTCAGGTGACCTGAAGCCAGGAGCTGAAGTAACAATAACTGGACCTGTTGGGAAAGAAATGCTTATGCCAAAAGATCCTAATGCCACCATCATCATGGTACATTAATAGAAAACGAATATGGTATATGTGATGGTCATGATTGTTGCTCTGATCTTCACCATTGATCATTGAAATTTTCTTCACAGTTGGGAACCGGAACCGGGATTGCCCCATTTCGCTCATTTTTATGGAAAATGTTCTTTGAGAAACACGAAGATTACAAGGTAAGTGTTGCCTAAAACTAATATCCTTATTCACTTTCACTTGTATGTAGATTAGGAACCAGAACCAGAACCAGAACCAGGACAATATTATGTAGTAGATTGTAGAGTGCATAACGGACTTGATGGTTGGGCACTGGACACTACTTATGATAAATGTTAATGGCAAGTGTTGGAGGGACTAATATTACAAGAGAGGGATTAGTGATTAACCTTAACGTCAAAATTCACCATGAGACACTATTAAATTGCTAGTAGCAATTTCAAAGCATTAGACTACGCAAACCCATATTTTATCTGTATGGATCTTTTAAAATAATGGCAATGTTTCTATTTTAGGGAGCTAGATTTTGCTAGCTAGGGAAGAGGGGGTTTCAGCCTGGTGGGAGAAAGGGTACCAGCTGAGCTATTTCTCAAGTATTGCAAATAATTATATAACAAATTTTCTCAAGTATTTCTTCATGCTATTGATTTAGCCAATCTTACCTTGTGGGATAAGGTTTTTGTTATTGTTGTATAGTGAGCATTGGCAAACTGACTTGACTGCTGCATGTTAAGCTAAAATTTTTTAACAATGTTAGTATGTGTTTGTAAGTGGACACATTTGATTATTAACCCATGTTTTGACATGTGTAGTTCAATGGTTTGGCATGGCTCTTTTTGGGTGTCCCTACAAGCAGCTCATTGCTATATAAGGAGGTCAGAAGAATCAGATTTTTCTCATTATTTCAAAACTTCAGCGATACGGTTTGTTTTATATAGATTTTCCTTTGCAATATACTGATACAACTTCAATTGTATGGAGCAGGAATTTGAGAAGATGCAAGAGAAATATCCTGACAACTTCAGGCTTGACTTCGCTGTGAGCCGAGAGCAAACAAACGAGAACGGAGAGAAGATGTACATCCAAACCCGAATGGCTCAATATGCAGAAGAGCTGTGGGAATTACTGAAGAAGGATAACACTTTTGTGTACATGTGTGGACTAAAAGGAATGGAAAAGGGTATTGATGACATTATGGTGTCATTGGCTGCCAAAGATGGTAAGACATTTTCCTTTTTTCTTCACACTTGAGGGGAAACCTTTTTGTCTTGGTACATCATTTGGAGAGTAACTTCACTAACTATATCTTGTGTTTCATTGTGTACTATAGGCATTGATTGGACTGAGTACAAGAGGCAATTGAAGAAATCAGAGCAATGGAATGTCGAAGTCTATTAATTTCTGTTCACTTGCACAAATATCATCTCCTACTTTGTGCTGCAACAAGTCTATCAACCCTCCTGCGTTGTGTAGATATATGACGTCCCTGTAATTTTTCTTTGACGATTTTTATACTGTTCATGAACAACTTCAATGTCAGTTTTACAAGTACTATTTTTGAGGGATGATGCAATATAGATGAATCCAAGTTCACTATGTCATTTCCAAATTTTATGTTTTGATGAGAAGTACTTAGGTATCCGGTGCAGTATATATCCCAAACAAACTACTTTAGGCATCTATGTAACCGAATCAGGATTCATAAGCTTTTATAATGTTAAAAGAAAATAAATGTTAAGGCCCTCACATAAATACTCAAAGATTGAATGATAAAAAAATACTCAAAGATTGAGGTTAATGTTATACTATAGAGCTTGATATTCAAATACTCAGATATATAGGGAGAGGTTGATTTCTGCTTGTTATTTTGAAAATAACAATTTTCAATATCTTTACTTTATATATATATAGAGGTGAGTTGGGATATTCGATGCAATAATTAATATGGATATAATTTTATAAATATATGTAATAATTAATATGAATATAATTTCATAAATATTTCGTCGGAATAATTCATAAATGAGGCATATAATCAATGCTAATATTTGTTGCCTTAATGATGCTAATATATAGTAACGTGTAAAATTAAATGGATAACTCTAATATTAATTAGAAGACACGATTTTTGTTACAATCAATGTAAAAAGATTTGGGAATCACAACCGACTGTATGCAAATTCTTTCAGTATTTTTAATAACCTTTTTAAAAATTACTCAATATTTTCACTTACTCTTTAATGTATACTCGGCTTTTGTATTTGATTATTGCTTTCATTGTAAACAACGTTTTACGTTTAATTGTAATTGGTTTTGAGGTTTTTTTTGCAGAGTCCGTCACGATTTTAGTTGCAGCCTCTTCATACGAAGCAACATTGTACAAAGAGGCTATGGGAGGAGAATATGGAGCAGTGTCCCTCCGCTGTGCATAGCCATGAAGCGCCTATGGCGGTGACGAGGGAGAACAGAAGTGAGAGCAAGGACAACATCAACACTATGGAGGCCATCTCCTACTGTAAAGAAGAGGGAAAAATGAAGAAACAATGGGAGAAGAAGAATTGAAGAACAAGAGGGGAAGATGTTGTGCTTAATCGTCTATGACGTGAAAATTATATTGCAAAGAATCTCTTTATTAATGAGAAAAGAAAACAACTACAAAGAAGAATTCTCTTGAATTCTTTATCTCTCAAAACTCTCTGATGTTTCTTGATGGAATGAAAATTTATAAACCTTAATGACCCTTTTATAATAGGATCCAAAGAATATAAACCTCTAACTTACATGTGGTCCATATTAATTTACTTAAATTAATATATATGGTTTATATTAATTTACCTTAAATAATATTTACTATTTTTAATTTAAGGCATATAATTAACAAATCTCCACCTTGCCTTAAATTTCTTATGACCTTAAACTTTTCAGTGTGTGTGCTAGTGTTGCTCCATCTACTTCCTGTGTCAATTTTTAATCCCCACTGAGTCCAGACACTGTTTGAACTTTAATGTTGGAAGAGCTTTTGTCATCATATCAGCAGGATTATCTGAAGTAGAAATCTTTTCTATTAACACATCACCTTGTGTTACCACATCACGAATAAAATGCATCCTTATATCTATGTGCTTTGTCCTTTCGTGGTACATTTGGTTTTTGGTTAAGTGAATTGCGCTTTGACTATCACAATGCACAACAACTTCCTTTTTACTTACACCAAGATCACCAACAAGACCTTTAAGCCATAAAGCTTCTTTCACCGCTTCAGTAGCTGCCATATATTCTGCTTCTGTAGTCGACAAGGCAACAATGGACTGTAGAGTCGCACGCCAACTTATAGCACTACCTCCAAGCGTAAAAATATAACCACTCAAGGACCTTCTACGATCAAGATCACCAGCATAATCCGAGTCACAATATCCAATGACATGACCATTGCATTCATTTGTTGCTTTGCCAAACACTAGACCCAGATTAGTTGAACCCCTTAAATATCTGAGAATCCATTTTACTGCTTGCCAGTGAGACTTTCCTGGATTAGCCATATAACGACTAAAGACACTCACTGCATGTGCTATATCTGGTCTGGTACAAACCATAGCATACATCAGACTCCCAACGGCATTTGAGTAAGGAACTCGAGACATGAACTCTTCCTCCTCTTTTGTTTGTGGTGACATATTTGCAGATAACTTAAAATGGGCCGCAAAAGGTGTACTAACTGCTTTTGCATTGTGCATTCCAAATCTCTCTAGAACTTTCTCAACATAGCTCTTTTGAGATAAACACAACCTTCCAATTTTTCGATCTCGTATAATCTCCATACCAAGGATTCTTTTAGCTGGACCCAAATCTTTCATCTCAAATTCACCACTTAATTGTGTTTTCACCTTATTGATCTCATTTGGGTGCTTACATGCAATTAGCATGTCATCAACATAAAGAAGCAAGTAAATATATGTGTTGTCAAATAGTTTCTTTTGATAAACACAACTATCATATTCACTTTTTATGTACCCAATATCAATCATAAATGAGTCAAAACGTTTGTACCATTGTCTAGGTGACTGCTTCAATCCATACAATGACGTCTTAAGAAGACACACATGGTCTTCTTTTCCTGGAACAACGAACCCATCTGGTTGTTGCATATAAATTGTTTCTTCCAAATCACCATGGAGAAAATCCGTCTTCACATCTAATTGCTCCAACTCCAAGTCAAGCAAAGACACTAAAGCAAGAAGCACTCTAATGGAACTATGCTTTACCACAGGGGAAAAAACTTCATTAAAGTCAATACCTTTCCTTTGTGTAAAGCCTTTTGCTACAAGCCTTGCTTTGAACCTTATCCCATCTTTCTTCTTGTATATCCACTTGCAACCCACAATCTTCTGATCAACTGGTTTCTCAACAAGCTTCCAAGTATGATTCTTGTGGAGGGATTCAAGCTCTTCTTTCATGGCACCAATCCACTGTGATGCTTCATCACAAGTAACTGCTTCGTGGAATGAACTTGGTTCTTGTTCATCATCGATGCTTTCGGCCATGTTGAGTGCGAAAGCAACAAAGTCATCATACCTCAGAGGTGGCCTAGTTTGCCTCCTTGGCCTATCACTAGCCAATGTATGTTCAAACTCTGTAGGTGTCACTTCAGATTCATCATAGATCTCCTCTGGTTTTCGTGCTTCAACTTCAAACTCCACCTTCTTGATATCACCATGAACTTCAACTTTATTATCATGGTCTTTATGTGGTCTTGGGTTAAGCATAGCTGTCTCATCAAAGGTCACGTCTCTACTAATTAAGAGCTTAGATTCCTTTGGGTCCCACAGCCTGTATCCTTTTACACCATCTTGATAACCCAATAATATACATTTCTTGGCTCTTGGCTCCAACTTTCCTTCATTAATATGAGCATAAGCTGGACACCCAAATACACGCAGAATTGAATAATTTGCTGTAGAGCCTGACCACATCTCTTCTGGAGTCTTACAATCAATAGCTGTAGAAGGAGATCTGTTTACCAAATAACATGCAGTATTAACTGTCTCTGCCCAAAACTGTTTTGGCAAACCTGCATTTGAGAGCATGCATCGAGCTCTCTCCAGTAATGTCCTGTTCATCCGTTCTATGACGTGCTATTCCTTCATTTGCGCAAAACTCATTGAACTCATTATTGCAAAATTCCAATCCATTGTCTGTCCTAAGTCGTTTGACCTTTTTCTCCGTCTGTTTTTCCACTAGTGACTTCCATTGTTTGAACTTAAGGAATACATCGCTCTTTTGCTTCAAAACATAAATCCAAACTTTCCGTGAATAATCATCAATGAAAGTTAACATGTATTTTGCTCCACCATGAGAAGGAATAGTTGACGGACCCCATAGGTCTGAATGGATATAGTCAAGAGTCCCTCGCGTTCTGTGAACACCAGTGCTGAACTTTACTCTACTTTGTTTACCATAAACACAATGTTCGCAAAAGTCAAGTTTTTCAATACGACGTCCACCAAGCAAGCCTCTCTTGCTAAGCTCATCCATTCCACGCTCACTCATATGACCCAACCTCATATGCCACAAACGGGGATTGGTCAGTATTAGAAATAGAAGAAACTGCAGTTGTACCTTCCACCGTGCTGCCTTGCAGAATATATAGTCCATTCTTTAATTTTCCTTTCATAACTATCAATGAACCTCTAGAAACTCTTAAGTCTCCACCTCCAGCTCGATATGTACAACCAAGAGAGTCTAAAGTGCTCAAAGATATTAAGTTCTTCTTGAGTTCGGGAACATACCTCACATCAGTTAATGTTCTTACAATACCATCATTCATCTTGATCTGCACCGTACCTTTGCCAGCTATACTACAAGCACCATCATTCCCCATCAGAACTTTGCCACCATCAACATTTTGGAATGTGGCAAACCAGTCTCTGTTAGGCGTCATGTGGAAAGTACATGCTGAATCAAGAATCCAGTCATCATCATTAACATTAGATGAGACAAAGAGAACATTTCCACCATCTGATTCTTCGGAGACAACAGCTGCTCCACCAAACTCTGAAGTACTCACTTTATCTTTCTTGAGCTCCGGGCAGTTCCTTTTCCAATGCCCTTCCTTCTGACAATTATGACATTTGTTGTTGTTCTTATTCTTGCTGTGCGATTTAGATCGTCTTCGTTGGAAACTTTTTCTTTCATCCATTCTTCCTCTTACCATTAGACCTTCACCAGAGCTAGTACCTCCATATGAATCTGTGATTCGCCTTTTCAATTCCCAAGATTGTAAGGCTGTTTTCACCTCTTCCATAGATAGTGAGCTTCTACCGAAAATTATTGTGTCTACAAAATTATCATATGCTCTTGGCAAAGAACTAAGAAGAAGAACAGCTTGGTCCTCGTCATCAACCGCAACATCAATATTTTTTTAAACTAAGAACAACCTGGTTGAAATTATCAATATGTTTGTGAATAGACTCACCTTCATGCATCTGCATAGTATATAACTGTTTCTTCAAACAGAGACGATTATGGAGAGACTTTGTCATGTATCTACTTTCAAGCTTTGCCGAAAGCTTGTCAACAGTCTTTTCTCCAGAGACTTCTCCCAAAACTTCATCACCTAGTGATAATAATATTGCACTATATGCCTTTTTCATTATCACCCTTTTTCTGTGCAGCTGTCATTTCGGCTGGCAGCATTTCTTCTCCTTCCAACGCCAACTCACATTCTTGTTGCGTGAGGAGAGCGAGCATCTTTACCCGCCATAGGTTGAAGTTATTTTTGCCAGTAAATTTCTCAACGTCAAACTTTGTAGACGACATAGCTCTGATACCAGTTTGTTGTGCTTAATCGTCTATGACGTGAAAATTATATTGCAAAGAATCTCTTTATTAATGAGAAAAGAAAACAACTACAAAGAAGAATTCTCTTGAATTCTTTATCTCTCAAAACTCTCTGATGTTTCTTGATGGAATGAAAATTTATAAACCTTAATGACCCTTTTATAATAGGATCCAAAGAATATAAACCTCTAACTTACATGTGGTCCATATTAATTTACTTAAATTAATATATATGGTTTATATTAATTTACCTTAAATAATATTTACTATTTTTAATTTAAGGCATATAATTAACAGAAGAAATAAAGACATGGGCACCACGAAGGCCACCTTTAGGCACGGTTCTCACCTCAGGGTTTCGTTTTGAAAGTCTCAAATTTCCAATCTTTATGGCCCAACAATAGTGTCATTGATTTGGTTTTGGTATGACCACTATCTACAAAGAATAATTGGTATCATCCGTTTATTTTCTTACCCTTTTTGTTTCCAATAAAATGAAAAATATTATGTCCTAATATTTTCTAATTCTCTTAATTGTTAAATATATTTATTTTATACAATATTGTTTCTTTGTAAGGTAAGAATGTGATAATCACTACTATTGGATTGAAAAATAGGAGGTTTTAGAATGGTCTTGAGGTTTTACAGGTTATAGGATAAAAATGGAGGATTGTGTTTTGTAGCAATGGAGGTATTGAGCAAACTGAAACGTGTGATGATTGATTCCTGGGTTGGGACAAGTTCTAGTGGAATATCACGGTATGTTTATTAAGATTCAGTAGTGGACAAAAGCACTTGTAAAAGGTAATATCAATTTCAAATGCTGATATACTTTAATTATTTTGTTTTCTCATTTGCAACAATTAAATTCATCAAGATAGCATTGACTACATATTTGTTGTGATGGTGAAAGCATAAATCTCTAATAGATATTGGTTCATGGCCTTTTTTATTTACATTCTTACTATGTGCTTCTTTTTCTTTTGATAAAATATTACTACTTGGTTAATTCTCCAAATAAACAGGTAGTAGATTAACTACTTTAATCAACAATCTTCTTCCATCTCCGAGAGACTCTTTTGGATATAGAATCTATACATTTTACCGGTGTTTGATGCAAGGTTAATTTATATATATTTTGAAGCATGTCCTACTATAAAATAGGCTTTTAATATTAGTTATGACTTTCAACATTGGTTATTAATCGATGTTGAAACTATCGATATTAAAAATATTAACGTTAAAATCAATTTTTTAGAAAATTGATGTCGTATCGTAATAAGTAACAAAAAAATGTATAATATGTAAAAATCAATATCGGTTTTTAGAAAAAATTGTTGTTGTGGTTTCCTGTCAACATCGGTTTTCCTAGAAATTGATGTTGTAAATTGACGAAAACATCAGTTTTTCCAATAATCGATATGATTTTCTGTTCACCAACATTGGTTTATAGGAAAATCGATGTTGTGTTCTACTGAACAATATCAATTTTTCTAAAAATTAATGTTTTTTGGAATTTTTTAATATGATGTTTGTTTTTTTAATTATCCAAAATTAACTTGCAAATTGTAAAACAAAACCAATTCAGACAATTTTTATCATATAGTTCAAATTTTGAACATAATAACTAAATATTTACTATCAATTAAAAGAAATATTTAAAACAATGAAAGTCAATACATAAAATTAGTAGTAACCTAATTTAAATTAACATAACTTTACAATTATAAAATTACTTAAACACTTAGTGTTTGATTTTTAACTTTTAGATAATATTTTGTCCACTAAATGCGAATTTCCTTCATGGTCTTTGATTCTAATAGTCTTGGATCAGTAAAATATTACATGATATAATAAAACATAAGTTAATAAGTATAAATAATAACAATTACAACAAATTGAATTAGTTTTGAAGTAAACAATTATTGTTTCTCAATTATCCTTGAAATCTCTAAGGGTTATGATTGACATCCAATGCATTATGTAGTACCCTCACTTAGTGTTTTCTTTTTGCTTATTACACTAAATTGAATAGAATATTTAGATATTCAAAGTTCACCGAAAATTAGTGTACATAGTAATAAAATTTAATTTTTAAGGCAACAAATATTATTTAAATCACTTACTTTAACTACAATCTATCTAACAACCTTGGATTTACTTTCTTGACTAGCGTTGAATCCCTTCAAAGCATTGATTAAGAGAAACATGCATATGTAATGTACAATTAAAATATTGATGTCAAATACTAATCATAAAGTAAATGTATTACAAAATACAACTGATCTATTAATAATTCCATTCAAATAGTTGTTGGACCTATTGTGCAAGGAACAAAATCAGATGATAACATTGTCCTTAGAACATATAACCACCATTTGTCAATGTGCATTGCATTGTAGAACATTAAGTTATTATAGTACATAAATTATTTAAATTGATTTGTTCAGTTTAACTTACACATTCAAGTAGGCTCTTAGGTAGATATATTTATGTATATATTCTTCTTATTCAAATTGTGATTGTCCAGATCTCTGTATAGACTGTGGCTCGAGAAATTCATACATAGATTCATTTCTCGCTCGTATACTTGTCTCAGTCATATGCTTATTGTTGTTAAAATAAAGTAAATTACGTATGCATTTAAAATAATCAGTTAGCTAATATACAATAATGTAAAGTAACTTACATAATAGAGATGGTGAGACATTGATCACCATGTACTATATTAAAAAGATCTTCATATTTTATGTGCAAGGAAAAATTATCATTATACACCCCAAACACGATAGCATTCCACGACACCTGCAAAGGTTTAAGGAAAAATTGTGGGATGATCAATGTCATAAGATATAGGGGATCGACATCAGGATCCGGTCTATCTATAGGTTTCGTTGGTCCCTCAGTTCCCTATTTATACTACACACTTAATAAACATAAGTGAATGATAGTCACCATTTTATTTGTAACAAATATTTTTTTAATAATTCTTAAAAACAATAAAATGAAATACTTGTTCTAGAAATCACTTTACAAGATGTGTCGATCAAACAAGGAACGTGTTAAATGTCTGCCCCACTAACTTAACCTCTTGAATGGGTGTACAAGAATGTGAACATCAACATCTCGAACTTCCTCAACACCGACCTTGACTTGATCATTGTCCAAAGGAATTTTGTGGATGATGGTCGATCCCTCATAAACTCTTCCAATGGCAACTAGGTGAGGAGGATTTTCATCATCATACAACCCACATTTCTCTGAGCCACCTGTGTTTGGGTCCTTCCTCGAGGGATTGACACAACTTTCCTTTGTGCTGACACGAGCAGCAGAAGGATCAACCTCAAGCTCAGGAGGCAGTGCGAGTCCCTGTGATTTCATCTGCAACTGCAACTAGGACTGCACCTGGCTGAAGGACAACATTAATTATCAAGTCATTTTTACTGTGATTGACTCCTTTAGTTGGTCCCTGATTTTTTGTTTCAGCTGCTCTAAGTCTTTGGGAATCATAGACGTACGCATGTAGAAGCTCCTTGAAGCCAGTCCAAAGTATTGTTTGATCGTGACACCAACTCAAATAACACGAACACGACCAGGGTGTTCTGGTCGCCCAATGGCAACAGTCAGTACATCCTGACGTCCATGAGCAACAAAGCTTCCCTGTGAGGCCTACTCTTCAAGGGAATCCTATAGTCAACAAATGAAATATATTTGGTTTACTCATCTAAGAATTATTATAAAAAAATGACCATTGACAAATGAGAGTCACTTACAATCCTATATGCAATGTTCTTTGTTGCCTCAGACGTCATTTAACCAAATTTTTTCATGCGGGCCATCTTCCACTTCACGTGATGTCAAATGGAAGATCGAGGATCAACAGTTGTATCAGTGCTCCCAGATTGGGTTGCTTCCTCCAATCATTTCTTTTTCTTGTGCTTTATCAACTTTTCTTCTAGATAATCATAACCTTCACAAGACAACACGTGAAGGGAAATGTTTTGTTTCTGAATGACTTGTGCCTTCTTTCAAAAATCCTGTAACAATTACACATTAGCCTAACGTAATACGCTTGACAATAATGTGTAAATATAAAGTTTAAAAAAATGAAAATTAATTAACCTCCCATGAAGGTTCTCTACGACTCTGATAAAATTGGTTCCACTTCTTCTTGCTTATGTTGTACTTTTCACATACTTCATCATCTTTACCCTCCTTGCCGTCTGCCAAAGCCCATTTGGAGGTCAAATCTGACTTAAATTGCCTCCACTGCTCTCTTACGGTCTGAAGTATTTTTTTCTTCGTCCTCAAATCAAATGCTTTGGGAATATCAAATTCAGTCTGTGATACAATAAATACATTTTATAGTTAGGCTCAGGAGGAAAATACATCTCCAATTGACACAAGATAATAACAGCCTTATTTTCCAATTCATCTAACTTGAAAGGATCAATGACTTTGCTACATATGACATTGAAGAAAAAGAATATGTGAGTTATGACATGCTTGACTTTGTTAGGCAAAATGTCTCGTATCGCCATGGCTAATAGATGTTGCATCAGGACATGACAATCATGAGACTTTAAGCCAACTAACCTTAGATTTTTCAGTTGCACAAGACTCTTAATATTTGAAGAGTATCCTTATGGCACTTTGACACTGCGTAGACATTGACAAAAGCTTATCTTCTTCTTGACAAAGTATGACATGCTAGAGGCAAGTATATTTTGTTACCATCAAACCTAGGATGTAATTAGTCTCGTATACTCATCTTAGCTAGATCTTGACGAGTATTCAAACTGTCCTTTGTTTTGCCCTGAATGTTAAGAAGCGTTGCAATGACACTATCACACACATTTTTCTCGACATGGATAATATCAATAATGTCTAACATCTAGGTCAGACCAGTATGGAAGATCAAACAATATCAACCTCTTCTTCCATATGAAAGTTTTACTTTTTTTCTTTCTTTTGGGTCTTTTCAAATATAATATTGATGTCCTCAACCCACTCAAGAAACTACTGACCAGTTAATGGTATCAGTGCAATTTCATGCTCTTGACTTCCATTAAAAGCTTTTTTCAATCGCCGGTAAGGATGAAAAGGTTTTAGAAGACATTGATGCTGAGTGTATACTGTTTTTCTTCCATGTTTCAGTTGCACGTAACTTGTGTCTTCTTCACAGATAAGGCATGCATGATGCCCTTTAACACTGTATCCACTCAAATTTCCATATGTTGGGAAGTCATTGAAGGTACAAAAAAAATTGCACACAACTTGACTGTCTCATTTCGATGCCCATCATGCACTGCAACCACTTCGTCCCACAAATTTGTCAAGTCTTCAATCAACAGACTGATATAAACATCAATGTCATTTCTTGGTTGTCTTGGGCTGAATATCATCATAGATAACATCATGTATTTTCGCTTCATTCATAACCAAGGAGGCAAGTTGTAAATTACTTACAAAACAAGCCACGAACTATGCTGAGTGCTTAAACTACCATAGGGATTCATTCCATCAAGGGCAAGTCCAAGCCTGAGATTTCTTGTCTTTTTCCCAAAATTCGGATACAAACGATTAATCTTCTTCCACTGGAAGGAATCAACTGGATGGCAAAGCATTCCATCGCAATTTCTTCCATCTGCATGCCATGTAAGGTCTTTAGCATCATCTGCATTAGCAAAGAAATGCTTGAACCTTGGAATGATCGGAAGATACCATAACACCTTCGCTGGGGGGACTTTCATTGTGCTTTCATCACTGCTACACTCATCGTCATCCTTCACTTTGTACCGTGATACCCCACACCTGGGGCATTTATGCATTTCTTCATACTCATGTTTGTACATTATGCAATCATTAGGGCATGCATATATTTTTTGACACTCCATACCCATCAAACACAATATCTTATTTGCCTAATAGTAACTTTTTAGCATCATTTTTTCCTCTGGAAGCATATCTTGTACTACCTGAAGCAGTGAAGTGAAACTTTTGTCACTCTATCCATATCTGGCCTTGACATTAACTGGACTTAACACTGATGACAACAACGCCAATGACTTCTTGCACCATATATACAAAGGCTTCTATGAATCACTTTCCAATGTATCATATGTAGGGGCACATGCTTGTTGAAAAGACTTTTGTCCAAGATCACGAATCATTTCCTCTAAGTGATCTCCCATTTCTACATCAACTGGTTCAAATTGGGACCCCTCTACATGTCTGTCAATTCACCATGTCATATATAATTCTTTTTAATTTCATCACACAAAAGATGTTCCCATATGTTGTCGAGTACTTGTCGTCTCCCATTCAAACAATTTATACAAGGACATAAATATTTTCCATCCCCATTCGGTCGATTTCTTTCGGACACAAATTGCAAAAACTGTTCGACGCCTTCTCATACGTAAGGCTTATGCGACTTGTATTTATCTAACTTCGATCCATCTAATTAATAACTCTATGATACTCACAAAGCTAGTAATTCCATGCATGAAAACCTCACTTTTTTCATTAAAGGTATGACCCTTTCCCATTCAGGAAGACAATTTTTTATAATAGACCCATATGTAAATGATAACTTTAATTTCTTATATTTGATGGAGTTTTGACAACATTTGGCCTTGATCTCCAAATATGTCACTTGAAAGTGGTGAGATGAATTCCACCACAATCAAGTATTCACTCGGAGAAGAAAGGGAAATGCATTAACCAAAATTTCATCAAATTTAAGAAAATAAAGTTAACATTTACATATGAATCTACTATAAAAAAATGAACATTTCCAAATTGTCCAAACAGACAATTCAAGATTCAATACAATGATTAATGTAAATTGTCTACAAGAATCATTGTATTCAATCTCAAACAGAAATCTAAGGTTCACTCATCATGAACATAACTTGTATATAAAGGAATATTCATTAATCACAGTTAATAAGTTATGAACGCATTCATAACAAAAAAAAAGCATCAAAAGTTTATGAAAAATATTTGTACATGTGATGATGGTTATCGAGAATCCCCAACAATGAATGTCGTGATCACAATACAAATAGCAAAAAGAAACCTGCCTACAAATTACATTGAACATTAGAGATTAGATGTCTCCACCATCTGTGTATGCTAAGTGAGAGGTATGAGAAGCAACATGTAGTGTTTTTTTTAGTACCAAGAAATTAAAGATTTGAATTTATTGCGGGAAGTATAAGGAAGGCTTCGATTGACCTACATACATCTTTAACTAAGAACTCTTAAGCTACAAGTTCATGACTACTGACAACTTGTAAAAAAATTATAATGAGTGATTTCAGAATGCTGGTTAAGAAAGACACGTCTAACATGATAATTTATTTTTCTTAAAGTAATTTTTCATATTAAAAAATAATTGAAACTATTTTGAATTTAGTTAATATATCAAATTTAAATTAGTTTTAACATTATTTAAAATTTTGATATTCTATGTACAGTAATATATATATATATATATATATATCAAATGATTGACTATTTTTGACCTTTGTAATTAAAAAAAAATTAAATGATCAAATTATTAAGATAAGTTATGTACATGAAATGAGTGTTCATGTAGTATTATTATACCAAGTCGGTCTAATTTTATTGAACAGTTCGCTTGAGTTAGTGACGATCTAGTACATGAGTTCACTTCACACTAATAAAAAAATGTTAGTCTTATTATAATTCAAATCAATATTGATTTTTTTTATTAATTATTCAATTGAAATAGACTTTTATTTTCTAATTTATTAATATTTTACAAATAATATTAAGTATAAAAATATTTATAAGTTAGCAATGAAATAATTTATTATTAATTAAAAGTTATTATCTACAAAAGCGACATCACAAGGTCTGTTGGTGTTTACACTTTTTTTCTGTTCCCAGATGTATCCTTCTTCAAAGCAATCCTATTCAAGAACTAAATGTTTGCACCACTTTAGCAGGAATTCAAGCAATCCTATTCAGGAACTAGATGTGATCCTACGATTAAGGAAGAACCAAATATTAGCTCCTAGACAGTTCAACGACAACATCTTATTAGAATTGACAAATAACATTATTATATCAACATATAAGCTTACAAATTTTCACAATTTCAGGAAACAAATTAAGCAAATTCATCCTTGTTTTGACTTCTGATTGAGTGAAGCCACAAGACATGTATCAAAGTCCCCAAATTAACACAAATTGCTTGGTCAGATGACCCAAAACGTTCATCGCAGAATTAATACAAATTAACTCAACACGCTCATCACAGAACTAATAGCAAGCTGAATTTTTATAACCATTACATATCCATTGCCTCAACAGGAATTAAGAATATATCAAATAGTTAATAGACCAGAATTAATTATGCAAAAACTGGAATTAGAGATTACCAATAATAATAAATCAAATGCGAACCCAGACAGATAGATACCACACCAGTCATGAACACAAAGAAAAAACGTTCCAATTCTCAGTAAATAACGAGAAGCATCAGAACTCGGAAAGAAAAAAAAAGGTAACAGAAACACATACCTCAATGCCGCGGAGAGTGGCCACCAAGAGCGATAATGATCATTAGTGGGAGTGAGACTAGCCGCAAGTAGGAGTGAGCGGAGGAGCTGAGACATGACAATGACAGTGCGAGAATGACATGGGAGAAAGAGAGTGGTCACGCAAGAGGCAGCAATGGAGCGGAGGCATGAGAGGCGGCAAGAATGACACCATGAGTGGAGGAGCTAAGATGGAGAGGAAGAGACGTCCAACAGCGGAGCTGCGACGGAGAGGAAGAGGCACGAGAGAGAGTAAACAAATTAGCACGTAGAGGCAATATATATTTTTTAAAACCAAGTACGTTAACATGGATTTTTTTAATTTATCATTTCTCAACATCGGTTTGTTAAAAAATAGATGTTAACGAAGTGATATTAACATTGATTTTTTAAAAATCATTATTAATGAACTTATGTTAACATTGAGTTTGAAAAATTAATGTTAACAAACTCATTTTTTTACGAATATGCCATTATATTTTTTTTAACATCTGTTTAATCAAAAATCAATGTAAGCCCAACGACGTTAGATTTATATTTTGTAATAGTAATGACAACAACTTCATTTTAGTCCACATCCAAGGAAGATTGTGAACTTTCCTCTACAAACAAAATAGTATGTTAATATCGAATTTTGAAAAATTAATGTTAATAAGCTCATTTTATTTATAAATATATCACCATATTTTTGTTAACATCGATTTTATAAAAAATTGATGTTAATTTAACCACATTAAGTCTATATTTTGTAATAGTGATGACAACAACTTCATTTTAGTCCACATCCACGGAAGATTGAGAACTTTTCTCTACAAACAAAACTCTTTCTCTCGGGTAGTTTTTTAGTTTTTTCTATCCTTTTGAATTTTTTCCAATGTTGCAAAAGTTGTGTAGGAAGATGTTTGGTAAACTTTGAATTCAATCCTAGGACACTCTTGGCAGCTGGGCTTGAAATGTTACATTTCTCATAGTAGGTTACCTAATATGCATTTAGTAAGAAATGACATATGTTCATTGATTCAAGATCCTGCAATACTACTATTTTACTAATATATGCACTTTGTTTCTCTCTCTTCCCCTGTACATGTGTATTCACACTATAGTCTATTTGATTACATATTTTCTTAAAGGAAAAGTGTACTTAAAGTTTTACATATTTTCTTAAAGGAAAAGTGTACTTAAAGTTTTACCAGAAGAGTCATTGCATGCATGAGAGTTGTTATAAATGTCTTACAAATTATGTCTTTTTGCAAACGACTCAATTAATGTTTTATATATGAACATGTTTAAAATGAAAAGTTAAGCTTTCATGTATCTTTAATTTTAGTAGTCATGGATATTTTTTTTTTTGAATGGTTCAGAGTTTGCAACATATGAAGTTTAAGCGTCTTCTTTCAAATGTTAATGGAATTGAAAAGTCAGAATTAATGATAAGTTTTTTTTAGAGGAAAATTAATGATAAGTTGACAAATGATAAGTGAATTGGAACATGCATGGAGAAAGATTATTAAAAATGGCTAAGACTATAGGAGAGTTGTGGCTCTAGAAAGATGGAACCAATTATAAAGACACTTAAAATCAACAAATTATATCACTATCTTGGAGGAAGACTAACAAAAGAATGCGGGATCACAATTATATATTCAAAGCTGAATAAGAGTGACCATAATATGCGGGATCACAAATGGCTAAACCCTACCAAATATGTACTATTTATGTTCATCTTTCAAGCTATAATTATGGGGTATATTAGCTTTGCATAAAAGAATGGAAATTTCAAAATTAATAAGTGAAAAACGGTATGATTCTCTCCTAGAAATTTTCCTTTGCCAAAATATTAACAATTTAAGTAAAGTGATGATTAATTCAAATTTTATTGTTTGATATTAAAAAAATAAAGCAATAATTTTTTTTCTAAAAAATCAGATCGATTTCTTATTTTCTTATTCAAAATATCATAATGGTAAATTTTATCTAATTGAAGAAATAATTATTTATTTATTTATCATATTCATCTTACCATTTTTTTACCAGAGGTGATATGATTAGATTCAAACTTTATTTTTTGATATTAAAAAAATAAAGCAATAAAAAAATCGCATCCTATTTTTATCTTCTTATTCAAAATATCGTAATGGTAAATTTTATCTAATTGAATAAATTAATTTTTTTTTTGTAAACCCTAATAAAAAAAATCTGTATATTACTACATCTCTTGTCTAATTATCATTAATGCTGGATGATTTTTCGTGTAAAAAATTATGGGATATTAGTTTAATCTCTAACTATATCTCTTTCAAATTTGAAATAATAGTCACAATATTAACATGTACGAGGCAGTAAAAAAACATTAGAGAGATTAAGTCCGGATGATTGAGTCTCTAATTATTTTTCCTGATTTCTAAGGTGCTTGCTGTCAGAAACAAACTTGCACTACTACAAAAAGCAGATTCTACATCGGTCAAACTAAGCTATCTACGTCGGGCCTCCCACCGTCTTTGTTACAGATGTCGTTGTAAGTCGACAACAACGACATCGGTCAGCCTAACCACCGTCTTTGTAATGTCAGAAGACGACGTCAGTGCGCAATTAACAATAGTCGTTATATAACATAAGTCAACGACGGATTTTAAGGAGCACCGTTGTTGTTCGGATCGATTTCAACGTCGGGTGTCATTTGGGCCCGACGTTGTTTCAGAAATCTATAAAGACGGGTGGAAGAAGCACCCGTTGTTGCTTTTAAAAATTTCAACATCGGGCTTACGCACACCCGTCATTGTTGAAGGAAGGTATAAAGACGGGTCTTGGAACGACCGTCGTTGTTGGAGAACGCTATAAAGACGAGTCGACTAACGACCGTCGTTGTTTTATAAGGCTATAAAGACGGGTCGACTAACGACCGTCGTTGTTTTAGTTGCCCTGCTTACAAAACTGGGTTATATTAGGAAATAAACTAAAATAAACATAAAGTGTAATTTGGGTTATACCAAGTTATCCATCAGTTGCAAGATCAGCTTATTTTTACATGAAATTCACTGAAAATCACAAAATCCAGGAAGCAAAACACCCAACAGAACATGTTATAAAATTTCATACCTGATGAGAGAGCATTATATCAACAATCTTCAATAGATCTTCAATATATCAACAAGCACATCAGCCTAGACATCAAGGGAAAGGGACATGAATGTTGTAGAAAAGTAAAAGATAAAGAAAACATGTTTTATATTAAAAGAGCTACTTAGTTCCTGATTTAGATTTTGTTGCATCATAAGCCAATCATTTGTACATTGGAATGAACAGGCAAAAAAAGAAAAGTAAAATGTGTTGATCAGTTTTTATATACACCACCCCAAGACAATAAACAAATCATTTGTTTTAGAGAAAGAAAAAATATATAATGATCTATCATAATGTTGTAAAAACTAAAAATAGTAATGCAGAAGCCTGTTTGACATAAGGAAAGTATTTTCTATTTCTATTTTCACTAATAACTACAAACACCATTCCTAAACAGAGAAATGGTAGCAACACTGTCTCTAACACATTCTCTTGAACACTCTTTTTTGTTGGCTCAAATTTCTTAAAAATCACAAATTTTACAGGTCCAACTACTCATATGATGAGTCATTATTCTGATTTTATAATTCTCAATAAATTGAGGACCAACAGTGGAGAGTGTGTTAAAACTCTAATAAGCTTTATATATAAAAGTCTATATATATAGTGCCTCTTCTTAATAATTATACCTAACACGTAGGAAATCTTATTAGTTTATAACATGTACCTCTACCAGGCAACCATCCAATGACTGTGGACACTTCATTTGTTCAGTTAACTGCTGTAGTGCCAAGCTTGGTGGTACTATAGCTGCACTTAATTGTTGCTGTGGTAATCAAATGCAGATGCAATGCAGTAGAAGGGGGTAAAGACAATATATTACTACAATTATATGAACAGAAAACCATTGCACGCAATCACAGTAGCATGACCGAAAATAAAATAGCCGCTGTGTAAAATAACATAACAATTGTCTCAAATACAGGAAAAAAGAAATACTCCTACGCCATCATTAGCCGTTTTTACTTATTGCCATCTTTAAAAAAAATGTTGCCCATTTTTTTCGAATTGTGGTGATCATGTCGATGTCCAACGGTGTGTCATTAGCAAACCACTGCAAGTATTCATAATTGTTAGTTAGTACTGCAAATATAAAAATTCAGTTCCAATTGCACTGAAGTTTATGCATACCATGGACCAATCACTCTTTATGTCGCTGGCTATGATGTTCCAGATCCAATGCATTACATAATATCCACATTCATAACAGCCGGTTTGAACGTGACTCTACATATGGAAAACATTTGAACATCGTATACATTACATAATTTCATGACTTACCTAGACAACAATAACGCATGGTACATAGCTGACTAACCTTTACTTCAATCCACTTAGGTGCAACTGCCTTAGTTTTGGAAAGACAAATGGAGGGAAGATGATATAACCCTTAAAGACAAATACCCTGTTTTATATCAGGTGAGTCAGCAACAGGACCTCACTATCAATTTAATGGGTCAGAATATTGACAATGGGTGGGATTGGAAGTTTCAATGGAGGAGAAATTTCTTCGATCATGAAATTGATACGGTGGCAGCTTTCATGGATGAGATTGATGGGGCTCAGATTCACTCTTCTAGAATGGATTATCTCACTTGGAGGGCTGAACCTAGTGGATCCTATTCCACAAAGTCAGCATACAATTTCCTCATGGAAGACGGCGGATCAGATTATGAAGATAATGCTTCCAGGTTTATGTGGAATTTGAAAATTCCTCCAAGAGCAGCCGCTTTCTCTTGGAGAATCTTTAAAGATAGATTGCCTACTAAGGCTAATTTAAGAAGGAGGCAGGTGTGCCTTCCATCATATTCCTGTCCTTTATGTGATGGAGAGGAGGAAACTATTGGTCATGTCATGTTTGATTGCACAAGAACTAGATGCCTTTGGTGGGAGATTTTGAGATGGGCTGACAGAGTGGGTCCCTTCACCATTGATCCTAAAGATCACTTCACCCAATTCTCAAGATGGAGTAGCAAAAGATGTATAGACAATAGATGGGCAGTGCTTTGGATAGCTCTATCCATGACTATTTGGAAACATAGAAATTCAATGGTTTTTAATAACCAGAATTTCAACTCCGAAAAAGTCATGGATGAAGCTTTATTCCATTCTTGGGCCTGGTTAAAATGTATGGACAAAGATTTCCATATCCATTTTAATCAATGGTCCACTAGTTTGAGGGAGGAGCTGTCTTAGGGATTGATTTTTTGTTTCAGATAACGTTATCTTGTATTTTTCAGATGGGTTAGGCAATTTTGCCTTGTACTCTTTTTCCTGTATGCAGTACTCCTAGTACTACAATATATATAAAATTATATATAGATTTTTGCTGTGCAAAAAAAAAAAAGAAACTTAATGACAGAAATGACAGTTAACAGTTACAAAGTAGGAAACATATCATAACAGGGGAGTTCATGTCCACCTCAAATGCAATAAACAATGAAACTATAACTGATAGAACGAACGCAGGCAGAAGGTACCTTAGATTGAACAACACACGATGCTGGCCTCTGTGTTCTGCTGGCAGGAATGACGACCTGCGATTAAATTAGGGGTCTTTGGTCTGGTCATTTGACAGATAGTATAGATTAGGGTTATATATATATATATATATATATAACTATTAATTTAATCAAGGGACGAAATTAAGGTTTAAGGATGAGAACCTGCAGAAAATCACGGTGCTGCGTGTGACTTAGCGAGTTAGGGTGTTGCAACTGGAGGATAAAAAGCACAAATTGAGGACCAGAGAGAGCTCAGAGCTGTTCCAATGTTGTTGAAGACAAGATGTTTAGAAATTTTTTTGTTTTAATTTAGATCATTAAAATTCAAAAAGGGGTAAAAAATAATAGAAAAAACATTGTGGCAAATAATAGCCGCCAATAAATGCTAAGACCAAATAAACCACAACTGTATGCTTTGTGACGTTTATAGCCAATCAGTATTTTAATTTTTAAACCGCCGCAATGTATATATTGTGTTGGGATAAAACACAACAATCCATTTTATCCCACAAAATAATGGCCATACCATAAAAAAAACAGAAAGAACTATTTATCACTTTATCTTTATCATGAAAATTTAATTGATTTTTTTCACCATCAATCTAATCCAAACACACTAGTAAGTTGAATTCCAAAGAATTCCTATGGGGGGGAAAACCAGATAGTAGGAAGATTGCTTGGATTTCTTGGAGCCAGTGCTGCTCTCCTAAGCATATGGGAGGGTTGGGGATTAGAGATCTTCCAAGTCTTAACAAGGCTCTGTTGTTCAAATGGAAGTGGCTGATGTTCCACCAACCAGACCAGCTTTGGACCAGAATTCTGATCTCTATGTACAATGGCTGGAGGGGATTGGAGTATGGTCCTCGAAAGCAGTATTTCTCTACTTGGTGGGCTGATTTAAGGGCCATCTTTCAACAGCAAAATGTGGTCAGTGCTGATAATCAAATCAGGTGGAAGCTGGGGAGAGGTGACAAATTCCTCTTTTGGGAAGATCCTTGGGGTGATGAAGGAGTTCCTCTAAAGGATCAATTCCATGAGTTATTCAGTATTTCTTCCCAAAGAGATTTAAGGGTGGCAGAGGTGGGATCCTGGACAGAGAATGGATGGGTCTGGAATATGGTTTGGAGAAGACACTTGTTTGATAATGAGGTGCAGCTAGCCTCTATTTTCATTGATCACATCCACCAAATCAGAGTTAACAACAATCTCAATGATACCTGGGTTTGGGGAGCTGAATCCTCTGGGATTTTGTCAACTAAATTTGGTTATCAAGTTATTAAATCTGAGATGGTACATTCAAGGTCTGTACCTGGGATTCAAGAAACTTTGGGAGATCAAACTTCCTCCTAAAGCCCTTTCTTTTGTTTGGAGGTTATTATGGGACAGACTTCC
The DNA here is from genome assembly GCF_004193775.1 of Glycine soja. Taxonomy (NCBI): domain Eukaryota; kingdom Viridiplantae; phylum Streptophyta; class Magnoliopsida; order Fabales; family Fabaceae; genus Glycine; species Glycine soja. The sequence continues at coordinate 27,900,703 of NC_041017.1, read as the reverse complement.
CACGAAGGACAACTTGATCAAGAGGCAGATTCAGGTAGATAATGATTTATGTCCCTTCTGTCACAATCAACCCGAATCCGCATCCCATCTATTTTTCACCTGTGGCAAAACTATGGCTATATGGTGGGAATACCTTTCTTGGGTAAAGGAAGACAAGGTGTTTCACTGTAGGCCTTTGGATAATTTTATCCAGCACTACTCCTCAGCAACTTCAAAGGTTTCTAACACAAGAAGGACAATGTGGTGGATAGCAGCTACAGTATAAATTTGGAGGCTCAGAAATGCTATCATTTTTCAGAATCAAACTTTTGATCTCAATAGGCTGACAGATAGCACTTTATGCTAACTAGGATTCTAAATTTTGGGAAACTATTCAAGATTACGAATTTTATGTTATTCCTGGAGTGGATATTACTGTCCTACTTTTCTCTATTTAAGACAACAACCTTATTTCTTAAGGATTGAATTTTGATTTGACTTTAAATGCAGGACCTATCAAACTTTTACAATGGGTTTGGTATACATCAATGAAAATGGATGAAAGTGTGAGGAATGAAAAGAGATGAAAGAGAGTAATGTATACTATTCTCTGAGTGGCTGTCATTTGTTTCTAAAAGGAAACAGCATACTGACTCAATAATTATAATATAAACACAAAAAACAAAAAAAAACATTTGCATTTGGATATACTTATTAGTATAAATATGATAATCTGCTCCTAAATACACCATAATGATCTGATATCCTACTGTGGGTCGTGTTGAAACATTCAAATAGGATCTAAGTCAAAATGATTTTACAAAAAGAATCCCTTTGCAGAGGGAGCCACAAATTGTAACGCAGCAACTACAGAATCTACAGAAACACCAAAGATACACCAACTTACCAACCAATAACACCCCATAAGAATTTTTTTTTAATCATTTGTAAACGCACAATCAAAATTAATAATCAAAAAGTACCTTGTGCCAGCAATAGATGCAGAAGGTGGTTCAGTCCTTATGGTCTTCAATTTAACCTTGTTGAGTAAGTCTTCCAATTGATCTAAGTTCCTCTGAAAAATGTAACAAAAATAATTCAAACCCAAAGTACACAACGCAAATAATTATCCAACTCGAATAGCAGTTATTGGACTCTTAGTTTGAGCTGTGTGCTTAATTACTCCAATTTGCTGACTATGTAAATGAGTGAAAAACCTGTATACATTGTTGATCCGATAACCAAGTAACACATGTTTCCACAAAGAAAATAAAAGCGAAGCTAACTTTTTCTGACTAAGTAGAGAAATGCCAAAACAACACATAAAAAATGGAAATACTTATAAAATCAATGATTTTAAACTGCATTAACTGCACTTTTACACGTAAACAAGAAAAAGAAAAAGAAAAAACACATGGTCAACAAAAAAAAAACAAAAAACAGGTTAGGATGTTACCTCTTATAATCTAACCACGTTCGGATGCTTCAGCAGCTTCAAGGTGGATATTTCCCTCTTTATCTGCTATGAAAAAATGAAGATGAGAAAACTGATCTTATGTATTAATTTGAATCATAAATTATAAGCAAAGAGAGGTAAAGAAACAAACAAACATAAATTTTGCACAAAAATTGCCAAACAAAACCCAATTACACTGTAAGAGTTTTTAACACCCAAATTTCCAGAACATTTTGGCACATTTGATTCATGCTTCTCATTTGATTCATGCTTCGCATATGTAATAATGGAAGAAAATAATCGAAACCACAATTGCATATGTAATAAATCCAACAACCTATGCTCGAAGTGCACCAATCCAGATAACAAAAACGCGAAACCAAAACAACCAACAACATCAACTTCGTTAGTACTCTGACTTAACTAAACCCTTTGGCCTTCAAATCCTTTTCGCATATTCAACGATGACATTGTTAGGGCAACTCAAGAAGTCGATAATCACATTTTAAAAGTCTTATATTATGAAACAAGAACTAAAAAACTTATATTATGAAACAAGAACTCAAAAACTTCGACATGCTTACCTTCACACAAGCAAGGTCACGACACCACTCCAAAGGGCACGAGATCGGATATGTGGTGGTGGTCAGAACAATGGCTAGGGTTTTTGTTCTTGGTGGTCGAAAAGGCAATGTGACGGTGGGCACGACGGAGTCGTCGCTGGGATGACTTCAGGCAACAGAGCGCTCAGGTATTAGGGTTTTGGTATAGCTTTTTCGAGGACGCGAGAGTGTTGAATCATCGTGAAACAAGGAGTATTTAAAGAACAAAATTAAAGACGGTGCACACGTAACACCGTCTTTGTCTCTGACCACAACTACGACGGTGTCTTCAAACACACCGTCTTAGATTAGTTCCACCAAAGCTACAAACGCGGCGTTTAAGTGAAACGTCGTCGTATACGAAAGGCGCCGTATATAAAACTTATATATTTACGGAAATGCCACCGTGTGCATTACTACGTCGGGTAATGTATGACCGACGTAGAATGTGCGTCGTAAAATACAATATTTCTAGTAGTGTTGCAATAGTCCTTGCAGAGTTTTGACGATTGTTCTTAGTGAAAGTACAAGCAGTCAAATAAAAACCAATCATGTTAGAAAAAGTATGCAGCATTAAGTTAAAAACAGTTATTGTTCTTGACGAAATTACGAACAGAATGCAATTGTGCTCTAAAAGTTTTATGCATAAGCTTGATGTTAAGGATATTTATGATAAATCTTTATATATAAAAAAGTAGAAATGACGGTATTATTGTAATTTAAATCTTGCCGCTCATTTTGAGGGTACATGCAATTAATTCTATCACTTCTTTTGTTTCCATAATCAGATTTTTAAAACGTAATTTATAACTAATTTTGATTACGATTATTTCTTCTTCTTTTAAAATATAAGAATGGTTAAATACTTAATTGCCCATTTTAATTTCTCATAAATTATTTCTTATTTTCCGTTTTATATTCTATGTAGTGTGTAAGGATTTTAACAAATTAGTGTGTTAGTGATCAAGGTTCTCTATTAATATGAGTTCTTATAAGTCACATTGTCATTTAGTTTGTTTCCTTTCAACTGATTGTAATTATCGTATGTAAAAATCACGATGTTGGAAATTGATGATGGTTGGTCCGCAGCTATTGTTGTTTAAAAAAAAAATTATTGGGGGACAAATTGGCTCCACTAGTGAGTAACTATGTCATATCTTATTATACTCTTTTTTTTTTTGTTTTCTTTTTGTTATTATTCGTTTAATTATCTGAATAGCTATTTTGGTTTATATTGTTGTAGACAATTCCTTCAAGTTTCATTATTTTCAGAGAGAACTGTGCCCAATAGCAAAAGAAGGGATAGTAGTTTGGGCACTAGGAATATTTTGAATATATCTATAGGCAATTTAGATCACATAGAATTGTAAACATTTACTATTAGGATGTTACATTTTGAACCGTATTTCATTTTGTACTGTGTTTTTAATATTCATAAGAATCACATATTGTTTTTTCTATTATTTTTCAAATATTTTAATTTCTAATGTTGAGTTTATATATACAGTAACAAAAATAATTTCATATTATTCTAATAAATACATTTATTTTTCATAATTTTAGGAAACTTAAAATTTATTGGGGTAAAGATAACATAATTGTAATTAGAAGAAATAATGTATATAGTTTTAAAAAAATTGAATATTGTGAAATTTCTAAATTTACATTTTTATTAATGTGTTGGAATTGCATGTTTATTAAAATTTAATTTAAAAAATTGTAACTTGAAGTTTTGAAAGAATAAAATATTAGAGAAGAACTTAAATATTATAAAATTTACCTTAGGCCTCTAAATTTTTAGACACGGCCCTGACTTGCATGTGCAGATAATACACTACAGTGTTACTTGCTACGTTAAAAATATGAGAAGAATCATGAATATAATTAAAACGGTTAGCTACATAGTATAGTTCATTTTTTATATTTTACTTTGATCTAATAAAGATAATTTTCAACGTTGTAACAAAAGAAGATATATTTACTGATAAAAGAAAAAAGATGTGTTTTTTAAAGGAATGAAAAAGTTTTGTTGTGGGTGCTATCAATTAATATTCATTTATATTAATTAAACGGAAATTTCTTGATTTTGTTTCTCACGAAGATACTTGAAGGAGTTGACAAATGCTTCTTTTTTTTTTGGTATTGTAAGAAGTTTCTTAGTTTGTTTCATTTTTTTTTTTTTGTGAGAAGTTTGATTTATAATTGTTGGTGTGTTGAGTTTCTTATTTCGATTCATACTATACTTAACACCCGTTGGTATGTAATTGTATTTTGGCCGCAGCCTTGTCTTGGTATCTATTTTGCATTTTGCTTTGTATTTTTGGTTTGGGAGTGCTGTTCTATGCAATACTTTTCCCTCTCTGTACATTTTTTTAGGTGGTCATTTCTTAGGGCTACTCTCATCTCATCTTTTATTGATGAAATTTTGCCTTAAAATAAAAATACTAAGTATTTTTTAATAAAAAGTTCTATTGTGGTTTTACACATTTTAAATATTTTTTAATAAATATTATTCAATTTTTCAGTGCTATCAAATAAAATTAAATACATTTAACATAAAATTCTAGTATCAATTAGATACAAAAAAATCAAATAAAAATTTTCATATTTTTTTTGCAAATATCTATACTTGTTTTTACAGTTAAATAAGAAATAAAGTCCAAAGAAAAACACTTTAATCGTTTATTCATCTCATGTATCACACTGGCCCAAAAATTAGTTATAACTTATAACATAAAGTGATAAAATAATATTGCGTCAATATATATTAATACTTTATAATGATTTTTCAATCAATCGTATAAGTTATTTGTAAATTAAAATTAGCTGATAGGAAGAAGAATTCTTAGAATATCTCCAAAGGATAAAAATTTAAGATATATTGAGTATTTTATATTAAATTAATTTAGGTGATCTCTGTAAAGTCATGTCACACTTAAAATACTCATATATAATTTGTTTCATTATTAAAAAAAAAAGTCAGGCAACTCATTTTTTTTATATTTTTTTATTTCCAATTCATGTTTGTCTGAAATATTGATCATTCCGTATTTAATTATCATATTAGTAGTTATCTGATTTTACTCAAAATAATATAACACACAAAATATTTATCACAATAATGAGAATCAACATTTTAATATTTTTGTCTAAACTTTGTATTAAAATACTCCATTCGTTCTAGATTAAATGATATTTTAGAGAAAAAATTTGTTCCAAAATCAATGTTATATAACATATTTTTTTTCTTGTAAGATTACTCTTACTCGATACTTAATAGAAGTAATGTATAATAAGAATAAATTACTCTTACTCGATACTTAATAGAAGTAATGTATAATAAGAATAAATAAGTAATTAATTAGGAAGATGAAGAGTATATTAAAAAGTTACCAAATATTTTTTTATTAAATTCAATAAATTAATTACATTCTTACCGTTGTGTCAAAACCTTAAACCTTATATAAACTGAAATAGAGATAGTAATTGATAAAAAAAAAAACAAATATACAGTAAATATAAGTGAGAGCATTAAAATCCCAATCCAGGAAAAATCATTTTTAATACTCATCATTTCAAGAATATTAAAAAATGATAAATTAGTCTTCTCTTTTTTATCATCATAACATTTACGTAGAATATACTGACTTTATTTATGATTAATATTTATTAAAAAAAATCAACTAATCACCTTTATTGAATTTTTCCATATCTCCTCCCAATTACTTTTCCTCATTCATAAGATTGCAATTTAAAATCTTACTTTAAAAAAAACTAAAAGTTAATATCCCTTAAACTAAAGTGTTGTCGGTTAAATCAATCATCTCTCCATCATTATCATTGTTATTCTTTTTTAGTTTCTTATCATCAATTATTCTTTCTCATAAATTAAGTGAATAATGTATTTTTATTACTTGACGTAAATTATATACTCAGTATTACACATCACAGTTCAACATTCTTTATTGGGGTGAGATTGTTTAAATATTAAGAAAAAAATTAAATAAATATATTTTTTTTTATATAAGTATGTTTTTAATAAGTAGATAGATTTGTTTCTTGAAAAAAGTAAAACATTATTTATTTTAAGTAAAATAATTTAGACAAACACATCAAAAAATTATAAAATTAATTATTTTAAAAATAAATTTAAACAAACTAACTCATTATAATTTTGCACTTACACTAAATTTTGTCCTAATATACAAAATTTGTCCTCTTAAGAGTTTTTAAAAAATTATATATTTTCATATACGATTTTTTATTGTTAATTTTTTAAAATGAATAATATTTTGGTATATGATTTTTTAAAACAATATGAATAATATTTTGAATTTATGATAAGAATTTATAGTGTGACATATGTTTATAATTATTTTTAATTTATTAAAATGAATAAAATAATTTTATATTTTTTAAAATATTAAAATATAATTTAGAATTAAAGATGAAAATGGTATATTGAAAGTAACAAAGAGTTTAGAAAATTAAAGATACCAATAATATAAAAAAATAATGAATTGGAATTAATGAGATATTTTTTTTTGTCTGGCTATTAAATCAATCGAAGTTGAAATTAAAATTAAGATTTTAGCCTCAAAATTTTTTTTATAAGTTAAATTTTTAATAAATAAAAATCTTAAACATGTAAATTATATTGTAAATAAAATTTATAATAAACAAACATTTTTTTTATCACATATATAATATATTTTAGATTTATAATAAATAATTTCTATTGTGATACAAGGTTATTTTTCTAAAAAATATTAAGGTTCAATTTAGAAATGAATATAGAAATAATCGATTGAAAGAGATACTAAAAGTTAAGAAAATATTTTAAAAATATTCCTTTTAAACAAAAACTCCTCACATACAGTTCTCTTTTGAAAGATAAGTCTTTACTTTTTTCCCTAAGGATTGAAAGATAAGTCTTAAAGATGATAATTTAGATTTATAATATAAAGATAAATTAGAAAAACATTTAAAAGGAATGTAAAATTTAAAAATAAATTAAATGTTCCTGTCACAAATCTATGTATATTAATCTTTAAAATAATTATACAATTAAGCATGAGTATTTTTTTTTTACTGCAATCATGGATGATTTAAAAACGACTCTACACAAAGTACTATGTTGTTGGCATTTCACCGCTTGAGGCTCTCTTTCTAGTTTCTAGGGTTTGTTGGGTCTCAAAATCGAAGCGATTTCGATGGCGGAAGAGCGATTCACGGGCGTGGTGCAGTGGTTTAACAATGGCAAGGGCTTCGGCTTCATCAAGCCCGACGACGGCGGCGAGGATCTCTTCGTCCACCAGTCCTCCATCAGATCCGACGGCTACCGCACCCTCCTCGAGGGCGACCGCGTTGAGTTCGCCATCGCCACCGGAGACAACGACAAGACCAAGGCCGTCGACGTCACTGGCGTCGACGGCGCCCCTCTCCAGCCCCGCGCCTCTGCCGCCAACAACCGCGCCGGAGGATCCGGCTTCGGCGCCAGGCGCAATGGTGGCAGCGGCGCCGCGTGCTACCAGTGTGGTGATTTCGGCCACCTCGCAAGGGATTGCAACAGGAGCAGCAATACCGGCGGCGGTGGAGGCGGCAGTGGCGGTGGTTGTTTCAATTGCGGCGGGTTCGGCCACCTCGCGAGGGATTGCGTGCGCGGCGGAGGCGGCAATGTGGGTGTAGGCGGCGGTGGCGGGAGCGGATCTTGCTTTAGGTGTGGCGGATTTGGACACATGGCGAGGGATTGTGCCACCGGGAAGGGTAACATTGGCGGTGGGAGCAGCGGTGGCGGTTGTTTTCGGTGTGGGGAGGTTGGTCATTTGGCTAGGGATTGCGGCATGGAAGGAGGGAGATATGGCGATGGTGGTAACAGTGGTGGCGGCGGCGGTGGAAAAAGCACGTGCTTTAACTGTGGGAAGCCAGGGCATTTTGCAAGGGAATGTGTTGAAGCTTCAGGGTGAGGTGAAGAAGGGTTTATGACGTTTTGCGAAGGGAGAAAAAAGGTGGAATAGTACATATTCTCTTTTTTTGCACCTTTTAACAGTTATTAACTTATTATTATTATTATTTCGGGGAAGTTTATACATATGGCAAAAAAAAGAAGATTGTCTGGTTTTGGGTTTTTTGACTATGGTACTGCTTCAGCAGGCGATTTTGCCTTCTCTTGTCTTTCTTGTTACAGAACTGTTGAGATTTATATCTTAATTTATTTGTCTGAAAGGTTTATTATCAATATGATCATAAATTTAGACTAGTGTTCTCGAGATTGTGGAATGTGGACTGTGGAGTGTATCTCTTTTCAATGATGCATGGTTTGTGACTTTGTGTGCTTGGACTTGACCAATGATTCTTGTGAACATTAATTTGGATTGCAACTTGCAACAATGGAACCAAAGATTAATTGAAGAAGATTAATGATAGCATTTGGTCCGAAGGAAAATCCCAATCTGATAAGATTTTCAAACATGAGAAATATTACATAGATTTCTACATTTACCTTATGTCTACTTATTTAATCAGAACTAGATTATTCCTCACCTTGCCACCATTTTAAGATTGCTTACCATTTCAATTCTTATCTTAATAGAATGGTAGTGACATAACTGTTGGTCGTCATATTGCTGGCTTGATTACTTGGCTAGTTTGCTGTTATATTCTGGTGAATCATTTGAGCTTCTTTAGTGAGATTAGGGTGCATCTCATACGAGTTTTACTGGATTTGGATTTTTTGCATTACTTCTACTCTGGCTTTTTATGTGATTCTAACAGGGTATTCCCCAAATTGCACTTTTGAACTCCAAACCTGTGAAGTCTTTTCTCTTAATTATTTCTCAGATTTCACGACTTGTTCCTCAGGGGAAGTTTGTTCACATAAGAACTTAGTTTTTCGATTGAAACACATTCTAGTTCTTTTCTTATATTTTTTGTTTTGTGGTTTAGCTATATTGGGTCGGGCTTGTCACCAAGTTAGTTCTATCTGTGCAAAATCTAGGGACACTATCAATATTTTGTGCCTTTGCAAAATCTAAGATCCAAATTACAAATCTGTTTTGTGCTCTACCTATACCTAAGAAGCAAATGGAAAAACAGGGATATTATTAATATTTCTTAGTTTCACATTACAAATGATCACTGTGTTGGGTTGAGTTTTTTTTCTTCCAACAATCTAAACCAAATCAAATTGAGCAAATTTTATTCGATTGGATTGTGTTATTATGATTATTTAATGTTGTAATCACTAATGAAAAAAAAAAAAACTCTGGTGAAGAGCATTGGTGCAATAATTATTGCGGCAGCATTTGTATCATTCCATAAAACTTCCCAAAATTTCTTGTGTTGATTGCATTAAGTTGTAAGTTGCTAGCATCTTTAGTAAACATTAGTACTATTAAAGTTGCAGGAGTCATTTGCAGATGGTGTCACTTGCAACTAACTCACTATCATAGGATTGGGGTTGAGAGATTCGGGGTTCGCTCAAAAAGAGGAAAATGGTTTTGGTTAAGAATTGACAAGCCCACTTTGGTCCAGTCATATGTTTAGAAGAATAGTGCGCAGCATTGGAGATTCGGGTCATATGGTAGACTCGTAAATTATTATTTGTCTGTTTTTGATCTTTTCAACTAAAATTAAATCTACTCAACGATTCGCAGATATTCAATTTTTAATTGTTTTGGATGTTATTGATGAAAACCTTAGCCGTAACCATTAACCACCGAGATACCGACACCAATTTTATTATGGCTACTAAAGCATCACCCTTCTCCTCCCTTGACTTGGCATGACATTTTTTTTTTTCTTCACAAATCACTTATAGATAGATGTTAAGGATATTCTATAGGAGTCTATCCAATAATGGGTTTGAGTTTTAATGACAATTTTTTGTTTAATTTTAATTGGATAATTATTACTTTTTATGAATATACCAAGGAGCACTTTGAGTTAGGAATATAATAATGAAAATTTGAAATCAAATGCATCTGATCTATAAAATTGAAATATTTTGAAAAAAAAATTCAAAATATTTCTAAAGTTATGTATATGTAACTTAAAGCAAACTTCCTATTGCAGTAAAAAAAACAAGTAAACTCCCTATTGATTATCTTCATTTGTGTCACTTTGACAAACTTTTATTGCAGAAAGAGTCATGTTACGAGGTTTGATTATTCAATATTTTAGTAATTTTCCCTCTTGTATTTTGTCAAAAATAAAATCAGACCCTCTCGTATCTCTTTTTTTGTTATTTTTCTCTTAATACCATTGAATTGTTTCGTTAGATCTGGTGGCGTCATAATAGTGACTATTTATTTATATCCAAAAGCCAATAATCTCACCAACTTATTTTTGTCAATTATTGAAAATTAGAATCAGTTTTTGAATTAAACTAGAGTGTCAATACGATTAAGAAATGAAGTTAAATAGTAGTAAAAATATTATTTTTCAATTAAAATATTAGAAGGACTAATTCAATATAAAATTACTAAGATTAAAGGAACGCAGATCCTCTGTGGCTATAGAAAAATTTGGCTGCTGAAGATTTTTCTTAGGATTAAAGTCAAACAACACGAACCAAAAGTGAAAAGTGTTATTTTTGAAGGATTAAAATTGAGATGTTTTCTTAAGGACTAAAATTTAAAAGTATATACTATGGAGACTAGAAAATTACTTTTAATGAGTAAAACATTTATAAATCACAACTTGATGGAGTTAATCACAGAAAAGACATTTATGAGCTCAACACATAATGTAAAGCTTTAAAAAAAACATTTACCGCGTTGTAAAATTCTAGGTAACCAATTAAAAGAGTGTATTATAATATGCATTTTTTATATACTTTTCAAATTAAAAGAGTTTATTATAAAAGAGTCAGGAATTTAGATTGACCCACCACAGGTCAGTTTGCATCAAACTAATAATTTGAGTTGGGCCAAAATTGTATTGGGCCTAAACTATTATTCTATTAAATTTGACTCATTTTGACATTCCATATTAACATTTGAATATTAATAAAATAATTTCAAATCTTTGTAAAATATATATTTTTTTGCTGTTATTTAATATGTAGTGCAAGTTGCTTTAAGAAGACAAACAGTATCTCATTTTTTTAAACATCATCTTTTAAACTAATTATTCTGTTTTGGGGTGGAAGAAATACGTCAATTAGTGCCAGATGCGTTGTATTGCGTATGGGTTTATGACATTCCTAGTAGGGAGCATGTGATCAAAGAGGGATTTAGTAACTTTAGAGACAGAGTCAGGGGGCACAAAATCCACATGAAAACTGAGTAAAAGAGTACCCTTAGTCCTAAACTGACCTCACCTTAATCTCAATCTTTATTCCTACGTTACCTTATTAATTACACACGATGGTGCCTTCAAATTTGCCACAATTTTTTTTTACCAGCATAGAAACAGGAAATTCCTATCGATTCATTTTCAAATAAAATGATATTTCTTATTAAAATTCTGTAACTAAATATAATTAAGGAACTCAAGTGTTGAACTAATTATCTCAACAACTTTTGATAAATTTAGCACAATTTTGACATCACATATTCACATCCTGCATGTGGTTGATTTATTTCTCGTAATTATTGTATTCGCAAACTAGTACCAATCCTTTCTGCCATTAACTCTTTTCCACTCCTCTGTTCGTCAGCATACAGCACTAGTATATACATTTATTCGAAAAGCCTATGGTTTTATAAATAGATTCTTTGGATCTAGAGCTTATGAAAATTGCTCAAATCTTCACCAAACAGAACACACTTTGGGGACCTAGACTGTGAAGGCCTATTTATGCATGCATGTGCAACTGCTAAAGTGGGACCTGACCCATACCTTATACCATGCCCCCACAACTGCACATGATCCCCACACTAGAATCTCTATAGTCTATACTCTATATATCCCCCTTCCACTAAACCCTGTTTCATACACCTCCAACACTGCTAGGCAAAGCTAATTAGTCCTTCCACATTTTACTTTGATCATCTAGTTTGCCAATTTTAAGCCATGAGTGCTTCAACTCATGACCAATTTGCTGCCACTCTGATCTTCCTATTTTTCTCTCACTTTCTAAGAGGTGATACTGATAGTGATATTTGTCCATAAACACGTAGATATCATGTCATGTAAATGTTTTTTTTTAAGAGCATGTAAATTTTATTATTCAATGACTGATAATATGTATTAATACCTTTATTTTACAAACAATTTATTGACATTCATAACTTCTCTTTGTTTCTCCTTTTACCACGCTATATCACTTTTTAAACCTATACAATCCACTTTAATTTTCTTTGTTTCTCTCTTTAAGTAACATGAAGGTGATATATGTAACATTTTCCTTGTTCAATTATGTTAAAATGATTCATGCTTGTAACAGCATATAATTTAAAATTATAGGGATATGGTTCAGGGTTTTACATTGGTGTGCTTGTCACATTTTAGTCAAAATCTTTAATATTGTTAAACATTATAAATAATTATGACTCGTTTAACAACAATTGCAATTGCATTACAATTGTCAAGTTTCCAATAACTTTGACCTTGCAACAAAATTGCAGGAAAAAAACTTTGTTAATTGGTGAGATATGTATATAAGTAATTATGTAAACATTCTTTAAATCTTGAGACATATTACAGCTACCTTAATGACTCTCTCAAATTCAATTTATCAAAACTTTTTTATCTAAAAATAATATAACATGCTATAAAATTTAATGATAGATGTAACAACACACCTTATTAACCAACTATTAACATTATTTGTTGTAAATGGCCAGGGTCAAATTCAGCGACATTCAGCATCGTAAACAAGTGTAGCTACCCGGTTTGGCCGGGGATTTTATCCGGCGCCGGAACGGCGCAACTCGCCACCACCGGCTTCGCCCTGCAACCCGGCCAGTCCAACGCGGTCGCGGTCCCCACCGCCTGGTCTGGCCGCCTGTGGGGCCGGACCCTGTGCTCCACGGACTCCGCCGGAAAATTCTCCTGCGTCACCGGAGACTGCGGATCCTCCGCCGTGGAATGCGGCGGCGGAGGCGCCGTCCCACCGGCCACACTGGCGGAGTTCACCTTGAACGGCGCGGGGGGACTGGACTTCTACGACGTCAGCGTGGTGGACGGCTACAACCTCCCCATGCTGGTGGAGGCGCGCGGCGGCGGGAACTGCACAGCGACGGGGTGCGCGGCGGACTTGAATGGAGGGTGTCCGGCGGAGCTGAAGGTGAAGACGGTGGCGAGTGGTGAGGGCGTGGCGTGCAAGAGCGCGTGTGAAGCGTTCGGGGATCCGCGGTATTGTTGTAGCGGACGTTACGCGACGCCTGAGACATGCAAGGCGAGCTCGTACTCGCAGCTGTTCAAGAGCGCGTGCCCACGCGCTTATAGCTACGCCTACGATGATGCCACCAGCACCTTCACTTGTGCCTCCGCGGATTACCGCATCACTTTCTGTCCCTCGACCTCCTTAAGGTAAATCTTCAACTCTACAAGTTTAATTATGATAAAAAAAAAATTATATAAAAAAGTGTTATTTTTTTAATTTGGCTATGGTCTTGTTTTTAAATTAGTATTTAAAAAATTAAGGATAAAAGTTTACTATATTTAGTATAGGATGAAATATATTCTTTTTTTATAAAGAATATATTCTTAATAATACATGTAAATATAAATTTAATCTTTTAAATTTTTTTACTAATTATTTAATAATAATGTGACATATATCTAATAATGTCATTATTTTTAAGAGCTTTAAAATTTCTAGAAATTAAAATTAACACAAATAATTTTCAAAGAATTAAAAGTAGATGACTTTACAAATATTTAAGTTTATTAGTTTTTGAAAAATATCAACCTGAAATTCTAGGGTTCCGGGATGAAACAATAAAAAGGATCCTTATATATAAGTATTTAAAAATTGAAACACATATTTTTATTAAAAATAGCATATTCTATAGATGATTTGAATAATCTAAAAAAATGTATTTTATGGGATGAGAAAATTAGGTGGTAAATTTCAAATGCTATTTTAACTAGATATTTCTCATCACCATAAATTTATCTCAATTGACCTAAAATACTTATACATAATTTTCTCAATAAATAAGTTCATTTGAATGAGACCCCAAAAGTCTAAAGTACTATTGAACTAATAATTTATAAAAGAAGATCCATGAAAAAAATATAAAAGGAGAGAATACAACCAGCCTATTAAGTATGGCCTAATTAAAAGGTTCTCTCATGTTATTACTTTTTACTAGATTTTCTTTTATACATATATATATATATATATATATATATATATATATATATATATATATATATATATATATATATATAACTACATTTTGCTAAAGTAATAATTTTTCTTTTATCTGATAAAAAAAACTAATTTAGTAAATATATTTGTCCTCAAAGCAACCAAAGCAAAATAGCACTACTCAATAGCAGCACAAGAAGCAACTAGCTATAAAAGTAGGACTATCCAATAACAACACAAGATAGATGGATACCACTCAAAATGCAGTGCCCGTCCTCTAATATGGCATATGCTTAAATTGTCACATATGTTTCCAAAAGAGAGATTTTTTTTAATACTGCACAACACAGACACAAACGCAGGACCTATAACTTCCTTTTTGCACCAATTACTAGCTGGTTATCCCCAATTTGTGAAATACCAAAGCTGACAAATTTTTTGGGCCCTTCTCCACTAAGGGCTCGGGGCGGTTGCCCCTTTGACCTACTCTGAGGGTCGGGGCTGACCTGCTTTTATGTGATTACTTTTTAATAGTCTTGCAATCTTATTCAGTGATTATATAAGATTTTTAAGTTAGTAGTTAAAACATAATTTGTATTATAGGATTATTTTCATGGGGATTTTATTTCATTATTGAAAATCTACATTGATTGATTAACTATGAAAATAAAAACCTCTTTCTTTAAGAAAATTCATTACAAATATAAAGCTACAAGAAGAATGTAAAACAGTAAATTAAATATAAGTTGGAAGACCAACAGGGAGTGTGATTGATACCACTGTAATCTGTAGATGTGGTTGTCAATTTTGTTTTTTGTTTCTTAATTAAGTTGGAAGCACTGATATTGAAACTGTCCGTGTATAATAAATAACCTCCAAGGCATAGGATAGATTGTGTTGAGATAAATTTCTGTACAATCTTCTAATTAATTCTCTCTTTAAGAATGAATAACTAACATAAAGATATATATTATTTTGATGCATGCAGTTCGATAAAGTCAGGGAATGGGAAATTCCCAGTAGCAGTAGATATCTCAGTTGGCCATGCTTATGCTGACAAATCAGCCAATGTCATGCTAGTAGCTATTAGCGCTGTTTTATTAACAATATTGTGGCAACAACTCAATTAGGTGGTGGTGGCACGAATTAGAGGCTCCAAGATTGTCACTTGAATTCAATTCAACAAATCAAACTATAAACGTTTGTCTCTTTTTTCTTCTGTATTTGGATGAGTTAATTAGCAATATTAATATTCATCACTCGGCCCACAACCAGAATCAGGATATTGTAAATTGTATTGTGGTCATATATAGCTGGTCATGGTTGCGTTATGTATAGAAGTTGGCCTGTTGCAAGCTAATGCAATTGTATAGTGTACAATTAGGGAGTGATACAGTTGCAGTGACAACCATAATTAAGATGTTGTGGTGCATGCTTATCGTGATTTTGGATGCAAATATTGTCTTCTATCAATTGGCAAAAACATTCCAAAAAAAAATAGAAAAGAAAAAGTGTTATTTCTTTTTGAATTGGGGTATCATTTCGATTGATATGCTTCAGCCATAAATGTAACTATACATCAACATCAAATATTCGAGAAGTACAGTCTTGATTCAATCGACGTAAAAAAGAATTGATTCTTTTTTCAACATTTTTCAATAAAAAATATCTAAACAAATTAATTTATTGTAAATTCATTTTTTAATTTATGTTTGCAAATTTTAATCCAATTATACATTAAACAAAGGATGAGACTCATGTTATTTAGTAGGTTCCACATTAATTTCATTAAATAATAATGAGTAATGTCTCTAAAAATAAAATATTCTAAAAATAAAATATGTTAAAGTTTGTTGTTAATATTATTTTTCTAGGATCAGCTCTTGCATGAATGTTTGTTTTGAGTAGGCCTGATATCATTGACCAAGTTTGGTTGTTTCATGACAAATTATCCCAAACTACAACAACCAACTTACTATCAAACTAAGTCTATTTTCATCTCAATTTAGGTTAATTGGTTGTAGAACTTTATTTCAAGGCTTGAAATTGTCGACAGGATTGTCAGACTGTTGAAAATGTATTATGATAACTCTATGGTAGTGTTTTTCTATGAACAAAAAATAATCTAAAGGTGATAAGAATGTAAAATTAAAATACTTTATCATGAAAGAAAAGTTGAGAAATAAAGAGTAGTAATAGAATATATTAGCCCAAACCTTATGATAATTGACCTTTTGACAAAGATATTATTGTCCAAGACATTTATTGAGCATGACAAAAAGATGGACATTATTGTAAATAATGATTATTGAGTGTAACGTTTACTTTTATATTGCGTTATTGACACTTTAAGCTCATTTATAATATGTTTTTTTATTACCTACTCTATATGATAGCATGTATATTTGTATTAAAGTAATATAAACAAGTACTGTCTTAAATAAAGACATTATGTTGGACCATTATGTGCTCCTAATTATGTTCATATTGAGGAGAAGTCTAATTGTAGTACATGAAAGGGACTATGTCAATTAAGTGATGTACAACTGTCATGACTTAGATTAGTACTTATTCTTAATTATGAAATTATGATGTGCCCAATGTATGAAACAATTTAGTCATTGCAATGCATATTATGTAAGTTTGGTTTACTTATTTATTTGTCCAAGATATTAGGTAATGTCACATGAGTCAAGTGAGAGAATGTAAGATTTAATGTCTCATGTGAGAGACATGTGACTTATCAAGGAATGATAAATAAATAATTAATTGTCACAGACTAAATTGTAAATGGGCCATAGTCTTAAGTGAAGTCTTTTCTAAAGATAACTGTTATTTGATGGGAGTAGTGATTTTAATAAGGATGAATACCCACTGACGTGAAATAAGATCTCATTATTGACATAAAACTATTCTCTCAACCCTAATCACTATTACGAAAGAGAGAGAATATAAAAAAGAGTCAAAAGAGAGATATCATGTTTCCTTCCTCTCAAGGAAATCAAACTGTGACAACGACAGAGTCTGTGAAAGTTCATTAGAGATATCATGTTTCCTTCCTCTCAAGGTATCATTGATTTGAAAATCTTATTTAGTTTTCTATTATTGTGATCCTAGAAACTATAAAACTTACATCTCTTTCACATAGTAGCATCTCCTATCAAGCGGAAGTTATTTTCAATCCACTAGTATCTAATGGTGACCCTTAAAGCTTAATTGTGACTGTCTCGGCCCTGCCTAGCCATTGTTGTCAACATTTTCTAGTACCTTGTATCACTGCACTCTCCATAGTTCCATGGTCATGGGACACGTCACTTGGCCTCCATGCATGGATTCACCTTCTTTGATAACAATTATTGTGAAATCGAAGGGGTAAATATTGTAGAGATATTTACCAATGAGCCATGAAAAATCACATAAGTGAACTTGACACCACATTTTAACTCCAAACTTTAAGTCTCAGGTATATGAGTTTTCTTTTCACTTATATGGTGTTTAATTTTTCTATTTTTACCCAATATGAAATTTCATGTCACACTTGTACTCAAACAGTATGAATTGTCTTCCCCTTTTCATTTTTTATTTATTTTGGTTGTACATAAAACAATTATTGGGATATTTGAGGACTAAATACTCTGCCATAGGAATGAATATTTTCTCAAATTCTATATATATATATATATATATATATATATATATATATATATATATATATATATATATATATATATAATTAGCCTATTCTCTCTTATAGATAATAATAATAATAATTTTGACACATGAATTTAAATTAAACTATTAATTAAAATATTAAATAACTATTATTTAAATATTTTTCAAAGTAAAATATTCGACTATTTTAAAAACCTTATATAGTTTGTTTATAATTATAAAAAAAGTAACTGCATAAATAAAATATTTTTTATATTTTTGTTAAAATTATTATTTTTTTACAATTTTCTTAGTTTATAAAAAGTTAAAAATTTTATTTCTAGAAAATTAAAGGTAATTTTAATTGCACAATTTTTTTTTAAATTTGAGCATATCCTATTGTTATTTGGTCGACACCAAATATTGGATAGAAGTAAAATTTATCATGCTCTGATCATATTACGTTCTTATCTTACTCGCATATCATATTCTATCATATTATATGCTTTCCACCAAACGAAGTCATATGCTTTTTCTCTTCTTTTACTTCCTTCTTGTCACATGCATACCTTCTCTTCCTTTTCTTGTCTTTTGCACATATTAATTTTCCTTTTTCTTCTTTTCTGTGTGTTGTTTACATTTCGTAAATTGATTTTCAGTTTTTAGAAAACAGCTTAAATACTAATTTTGCGAATATATAAAAAGAGTGAAAAGAAAGAAAACAAGTGCATATCATGCAGATAATCTACTTCTAAAAAATTCCAGTTTTCTGTTTGTGGGCTTCTAGTATGAACGTTGATGGACTAAATGAAATCTCAAATTTGTGACAAAAGGATTAACAAAAGGGACTGCTATTGCCACTATCAAATTTGCTATTGTCATTATCAACACATGCAGAATTCCTCTTTTGCCCACTCAATTGGTAGCACCAATAGGCTCCCCTTCCCCTTAGAATTATCTCTCATGCCACCCCATCATCGTCCAAAACTGCCATGCACTGCGAAGCCTCCATAGTGCCTCGCCATGCTTCTGTCGCGTGCCACCATGCTGTCATCCTCGAACACCCAAACCCAAATCTAGAATCGCTGTGCCACCATCTTCGTCGTCCAATGTGCACACCTAGCGTCATCTTCCAGCACAGCCGCACACACCCACCGTCAAGATTTGCATCACACTCACCCCGTTGAGATTCATGTTCATGTTCTTGTGAGTGTTTGTGTTGTTGTAAGTGGTAAAGATTCACGCACCATCTGTGTCATCTGTAGGGGAATGGTTGTTTAGTAAAAAATGAAAGAAAAAACAATGAAAATATGATTATCTTATTGTACAATATAATAATTGAATCGTATTTTGATTGCTTTAATTTTTTCATCCCATGCAATAGAAATATGATTCTATTGTATATTTATATAATAAAATTGTATTTTTATTGTTACTTTTTTCACTCCCATATAAATAATGAAAAGATAATTTCATTATATTTCCGTTCAACTAGTAATTTCAAAATATTGTTAAAAGACACCCAGGTGAGCAGTGGATTAGCAATTGTGATAGTGGCATTAGGAACACCCTTATCAGAACTCACTTAGCATTAAGACAATCAGCCCAAAAATTTGCCCTAGCAGTTGGCCATTTCAACATTTGACGTGGATAAACCCCAACCTCATTCTAGTTAAGATATCTTTCATGGTGGTTGATGACAATCCTCTCATCGATTTTCTAGAAGTTTCTAGTCTAGGGCTGTCACTGTGACTTCTTTCCTTTAACGTTTTCTTATCTTCATTCTTTGTAACAAATCAATGTCCCTGTCACTGCCTAAAATCATTCTTCCTTCCCTCGATTCCACATCACACGAACAAGATCATATATTTTACTTATTAACAGTTCCAAAGTTTCTCAGACAGAATTTCTATCGTTCCAGAGTTTCTCAAATAATTTGTATGTGATCGATCACGAAGATTATTAATCAAATCTAAAACCAAAATGAAGCTTCAACATTGCTAATCGCCTCAATCCTCGTCCGAGCTTAGTTATCTTTTCTTCCCCTCCCGATTCTCATAGATTTTTTCGTACATTACTTTATCACCAATTTTTACCTGTATACACCAGTCACTTGCATCTCCCCTTGTTTCTAATTCATCATGCATGCAACTTGGTGCATATTATTAAAACAAGGAAGACGGAAGACTTAAATATGTTTTTTGTTTTAATAAGTTAGTGTTTTTTTTTATTAATTTTGGTTCATGTAATTTTTTTTAGTCTCCTATAAGTTTATATTTTTAAAATTTTTATTCTTATGTTTTGTTTATTTTTAAATCCTATAAGTTTGTGATTTTTAATTTTAATCCTTTTAAAATTTTAATTTTATTATTTCTAGTCGTGTAAATTTATGTTTACAATGATCAAAATTAGAAACACCTAAACATAAAGGGACGAAAATTGAAAATGTGAAGGAACTAAAAATAAAAAAATAAATTACTGGGTTAAAAATTAAAAAAAAAACTACAAACTTACATAATTAAAAATAAATTAAAAAAAACTTAGAGAATAAAAAAGATACAAACTTACATGAAAAAAAAGCATATTTAAACCAACAACCAATTATACTTGTAATATAGAGAGTGCATATAAGGTAGAGTACTACAGGATAGATATAGAGATAAGAATTATATATAAAAATGTTTTGACTATGTAAAATTATATATAAAAAAGGATTTGTTTAGCTGTTCTTTACTATGTGAAATGTGGGTTTTGACTTTGTTATTTGGTGAGTTGACACAGTTTTAATTGTTTTATTAATATTTCTTAAAATTTCAAGATAACTCATATTTTTTTTTCTCAAATAATTTTTTAAAGTTTATCTTTCTTCCCTTTAATTTCTCTTTTCTTATTTTTCTTCTCATATATACACTTCAAAAATGTGAAAATAATATCAAAGTAGTTCCTTAAAAGATTTGAGCCCATTACTAATCAGAATAACATGTTATAATCAAAGTACTTAATTGTCAAAGTATATATTCATATATTACTAGATTTACTTAAGTATCAAAGTAATTAGTTAAAAGATAATAGTTAGATGTATAAACAAGTCCAATGAATTGTAAACTACAAATTTAAGATAACGTGTGATATTGCATTGTAAAAATTAATCATTTGAAGTTATTAAGAAAATCAATTTTAACAACACATATATGATATTACATATTAATAAGAAATAAATACAAATTTGAAAAAACAATATATCTTTACATATTAAAATATATTGACAGTGTAGACACATTTTACTACATGATCTAATTACAAAATGCTAGCATGGTAAGATTTTTTACTTTAAATTTGTAATAATTATTTTAAAAGGTGATTTTTGGTTGGCTGAGAGTGTAACTTTTTAGCCAAACAATGCATAAAATTAAACTAAAATATAAAGCGGTAGAAATGATGACTACAATTAGAAGTTTATTTATTTTTTTACTGCTGTTAGAAGTTTAAATTTGAACTTGCCTTAACTGATCACCCATGGAAATTTACTTTACTGAATTTCTAAATATTAAAATTTGAAAAACTTCAGACATTAGAGTAAATATATGCTGGAGTCTAGAATTGAAACTGAATAATCATGGATTTGAGTAAAGGAAGTAAAAACGTTTATGAATAAATTCGTGCAAAGAGGATGATCAGATGAAAGCCACTTTAAAGAAGAATTAATGATATTTTTAATTATTAATTTTCACATCACAAGTTAATATAAAAAAAGAAACAATCCATGCAACTTTTTCTATATCCTCCAATTTTTCTTTTTCACCTTTCTCATTTCTTTCCTTTGACCCTGCTTTTCATCTTGTACGTTGTTTTATCTAACGCGTTTTTTTTTTTTAATTTCTTCCTTTTTTAATTCAATACTACGCAATATATAGAGACCTTTCCATATTTAAATCGTCACATATATTGTTCTTCACGGCATCATCGTCCCTATCCTCATTCCAACAAGATCAAGCATTCGTATTCATAGATAAATTAAACGAATTGAGCATCGCTAACGTTAGGTTAACGAGGCTAATAAATAAAACTATCAAATCGAAAAGCATTTTTTGCTTTTGTTATATATCAAACATGCTGATATGCTGCTGATGCAAATCTTTATTAAAGAACGAAGAGTGCATGCAAAACCCGAAAAGAAAAAGGGGGTGTGACGACGATGACGTACAATAAAATAAAGTTAAGAAAAGAACGAAAGAAAATCTTATCCACATCAACACTTTACACGCCATGCAAGCGAATCAATGAAGGAACATGCTGTCGTGAAATTCAACTATCGGAGGCTAGCAAAAGTTTTGTGAGAGTCTTCCTATATTATAAATTCCTTGATAAGCTCAAAGAGGTTATCATGCATATTTATTCAATTATTACTTTAACAATATGTTAAAAATAAATGCCACCGAACGCTGCAAAATAAAATTATTATGTAGTCCT